>NC_089799.1:34449613-34529613 GCF_040412425.1 Macrobrachium rosenbergii | reverse complement strand
AATTTAGTGAATCTTAGAACACATATCTTGTCTTTATTATCTATGTCTAATAAGGCTAACACGTTTTTCTATCTCTTTCAGGGGATCATATGCCTCTTATATAAATAAATATTTTCAAAAATTTCATATCAAGATCCGATAAGATAGGAGAAAGGAGTGATCCCATAGCTGCACCTAACGTTTGCTTATATATGAGACTATCAAAACTGAAAATCAAAGTGCTTAAGACATGGTTTTGATACCAATCCTATACGTTAGTCTACTGTTTCACCAAGAAAACTAGCGAGGTGTGAAGGGGGGAAGGAAGCAACAGTCCGAAACTTAGTTCATTCTTCACCACGTACATATTACAAACTTTGCACACAGTTTCATCCGTTCACAAACCTTTCCTAAAAGGATGGGAACCTGACAAATGTTCTCTTCTCTTTTTCTTATGAAATCCAGGCGTCTAGTGGCATGTTAGTAAATAAGGAAATTACTTCGAAGCTGACCATAGTGTTCAAATTAATGTTGACTCCACAATCACTGAATTTGGAGGAGTGCTTAAAATGTGTTTGTGATGACATTCCTTTATGTTGGTCTAACATTTTAGGAAGAAAACTATCAGGGTAATGCGGTGAGGGGGAGGGATTTTAAGAAATCAATAGTCGGAAGCTAAATTCATCATTCATTAAATATTTTGGGCAAATTTTAAATGTAACTCATTAAGGTAACTTACGGAGCAAAGAGAAATAATGATAGGTGGTTTAAGAGAGAGCCAAAGTCAACATAGAGAGTTCATGGTTTATATCTCTAAATAATGATAATTTTTATAACGACTTTTAGTAGTTCCGAATCTGTCAGAAAACTCTATAAAAAGACGCAAGAGTCGTCCGAATGCGTTTTCCCGAATGAATGACTCTCATCTGGCTTTTAAAATCCGTGTAGAAACCTTCCCCTTATCTAAACAAAAAAATCCAACCCAAACGTCACGTGTATCCATCTTACTCCGGTTAAAAGCCTGTCTTTAAAATGTCCTACATTTTTCTGTTTGTTTTATTTAAATCAAAATCAAATCTGAGATCCTGTTGCTAACGTTAAGTTCCTGATGGATACCAAATAAAAAGGGATATTCTTCCTAATATGTTCAAGGAAACCATTTACTCGTCAGTCGAGACCTGTGCCTTTCACCAGACCCTCTTTATCAGAAGTGTGATGGAGCACTCCAGGAGCTCAGTATCTATATCTGCAGAATGCCAGAAGAAGGAATAGGATATGCCTCTCAGTCCATTCCCGAATCATGCAGTACATCGAATAATTATTTCGTGAATCGAAATACCTATGGCGAAGTGCATCAAATTTCTTGAAGTCATCTAACAGTCATAGACTATCTGCGTTTAATATGTAGTAAAGCATAGTTCTAAATCTCTCAGTCATTGTCTGCTCCTGATGAACGAGCCCACTTGCAATACGGAGAGAAAGATGAAAAAAGACAAAAAGACTGCATATTTCTATATGCAAAAAAAAAACAAAAAAATAAAAAAAAGAATAGTTCCGAATGCCAGATTACTAAACATGAAATGTTTTCAGTCAGTTTTAAAACATCACTTTAGCACTGATTCAAGAGATAATTGTTGCTATTGACCCTTGAGATTCGATTTATTACTGGCTTGAATTGGAGATGAAGTTTGAATGTACGGCACAACGTTTTCATTAACTAAATTTTTGTTCTGCATACTAATTAATTACTTTTGTTAACGGATTTCGAGATAAAAACTAATAAATACCTCTTTGGTACTCGGATGTATGCATGTATGTATGTATGTATGTATGCATGTATGTATGTATATTATAATGCTAGAATCCCTAAATGGGAATGCTTTTAGAGAAATAGATTTTATTGCTGAATTTTGGATTAATACCTTGTCCAGAAAACTCCCAGAACTTTAGCCACTGCGTAAATATACGAAGAAAGCTCATCAGTAGTGAGTCAAACCCCCTAAATACTAAGGTCTCTCTCTTCCAATACCTCTGCCACTCCTTTCATCTAGAACTTTCGAAGCATTCTTCTCCTTCCTTCTAATATATACTAATTTATCTTCGTCATTCGCTAATCCATCTTCTTCCTTTCTTTCCACATGACCAAACCGTTTGAAACACACTGCTCTAACGCTTGCCTTACTCCAACATTTTACCACCTCTTTCACTTTTCTTGTCATTCCCAATCCTTCCAATTAATCTTTAACCGTTTTTTCTTTCATTTACGGTGTGGAAAATCACTTCACTTCTACAGGGTAGTAATTTAAAGAAGAACTTTGGCTTCCATTCACTCTTCATCTCTTCTCAATACTTTTACCCTTTCAGTTACCTTCCCTTGCATATACTGTGATGACTCACCTCATCCTACCATCATCGATGATAGTTGCTACCAAACAACTATCAGTGTTAACCAACCTCTTCAATTCTTCCATCATCCATGCTAACATCATAATTCCATATTACTAGTTTCTAGACACTCCTATTCGCATTTACTATCTCTTTTTTTTTATCGGGTTCTTTTAACTATCTTCAATCAACACTTTTATTTCCACAGAACAATCATTTCGGTAAGCATTTTTATGTCTTGGATTTATTGCCATTGCAGTTACAGTCTTGTCAACGTCTAGTCTAGCACCCTTGTGGCTCTCTTATACTGGCCGGCCTGTCTCGTAATTATAAGAGAAAAAAAAGGATTAATTTCTGCGAACATTATGTAGAGGAAATATGCAGGATATTAATCGAGATTTTACATGCGTACGGAGCATCTCAGCAGGCCGTTGTATGTCTTCATATTTCCTAGCTCTGTCAATCTAGTTTTGTCGGAAAAGGTTAGCGTCATTAGCTTGTGCAGAAAAGGTTTCATTCTCTATTCAATGGACAGGTAATGAGGCAGTGAAACTCTTTTTAGTTAACAGATAAAGATTCATACACCACTGGGTTTGTGCTGCTGGTTACTGATAGCCCTTTGGGTTTCTTAATCTTTTGCTGAATTACGTAATACTGGCAGGTGAATAATTGCCCTAGTTATTCTACATTCACCGAAATTTAATTATTACTTCTCTTCCTATATGGAGGTTTCATTTCATGAAGACTACCATTAGAGGACAGTAAAGATGAATCTTTAAACAACTTACAAATTGAATGTATTCCCATTATACCAAGATGATAACATGTATAAAAAATAACAAAGGAAAGAACTCACCGCTAGAATTGAGAGCTTTCATATCTGATCTCTCATCAGCATTCGGTAATAAAACATCTCTCCTTGAACTCTGATTTGTTTCTGCGTGATTGGGAATATCGTTAACCATAGCCGCATCTGTGGTTGAAGATAGCAGACGAGAATATAAATGTATTTCCTTAGGAGGTCATTAATTCTATATTGAGAACAGGATATAAGTTCGAATTAAGAAATTTCATCAGTTTCACACAGTTTCTGAAGGAAACTATTCATTTTGCTCTTTGTCCAGATCCACATTTGGTTTGGTCTCCTGAACCAACATCTCATCTGTAGTGCTTTTCAAAGATATTAATTATACAACCACTTCAACTATTCAGAACTTAAGTCATTGATGCCAAACGCCATCAAACGGAGTGATGGTACTCCAAGTAAACATTAAAGTAAAAGTTTTACATATAGAGGACGCAGCAGTAGTGGTAATACTACTTATGTACACAACTTTTACACCTGCTAATGATGTAAACGCGCAGGCTATCATGATTATCTCTTATATTTATTATTTACAGGAAAATCAGTGTTTACGTATTTAGAAATATCGGTGGTTGGCTTTTAAAAATAAGAAATAAAAAATTAGCTGGAAATTTTTGCAAACGCCATATAGAAATTCTTTATAGTTGAGACATAAACTTAAAAAGGAGGGTAAAAAAGTAAAATGTTTATTCTAATGACATTTTCTTACGTTGTAATGCTATTTTCTGTTATATCTCACTTCATATATGATAATATTTTAGCTTAGCAAGAGCAATTTAGGACAACTTCAAAGCTTAACTTCATCATATTTTATGTATCTAAATATTAAATTCCTAGTCGAACCAGCCAAGAAGTTCATTGGCAACAATCTCATTATAACGGTAATAAATTACATCCAGTGTTCACTCTCTCCCATATTTTCACTCATTCATAACTTTTTCATCTCTCTTTTCTCTCTTAACTAAGATGTTATGGCACACCTGGGTTGTTTGTGTGACACCAGCATTCCCAACTCGATAGCATGAGAACAAAGCATCCAAAAAGGAAATACAAAAGTTAGTATCTAATAACCCACAGAAATCTCATTTAGAAATGTACAGATCATAGGACATGAAGACATCCTGTAAACTGCTTTACAAAATGATAATCCTGGAACATCAGCCAGCGTACGTAATGTGAGTATTGAGAAGTTTTTCTTTTACAAAAACAAGAGTTCCTCTACCACATTGTTGAGTTATTAAGTCACTTCTTGTTACAAGGCGAGTCAAACTGATGATTAAAAAATCCAGCTTATCATATACCCCAGATGAAAATGCCTCTCTACACACACTCTAAGCTTACGACTCCAAGCAGTCATCGTCACTCAGGAAGCATCCATTAATGGAATATGCCTCGTATTAATTTTACACGTAAACATGTAAATTGCCAGGTTGCCCTCGGCATAACATACGAGGTAATAATACTGAACCATTTCTCCCGTAAGCCTTCCGAAGGATGCTAAGAGCGTAATCAGGGCAGGCCTTATTGCCTCTTTCCTTACATCATCATCTGTCACGTCTTAGGGTCTTCGCACACTTAGAGGTAGAGGAGACAAAATTCAGTGTGGGCCAAGTTTTTTTTTTTTTTTGAGAAGCACTAATCATTGAAGCAATACATTATAATCTAATATATGTATGTATATATATATATATATATATATATATATATATATATATATATATATATATATATATATATATATATATATACATGTACATATATATATATATATATATATATATATATATATATATATATATATATATATATATATATATATATTATATATATATATGTATATATATATATGTGTGTGTGTGTGTGTATGTATATGGATATTTTGCATTAGTATCAAATACTTTCAGTTCGATGTTTTTTTTACCAGAATTTATACATTAACATTTCTGTGTAACTAAATAATTTACAAGTTTATTCATGGATATAAATATTATTGTACACATCCACAGGCAATCTCTCTCTCTCTCTCTCTCTCTCTCTCTCTCTCTCTCTCTCTCTCTCTCTCTCTCTCTCTCTCTCTCTCTGTATGTGTATGTTTTTTTTTTTTGTACTAGAGAAGTGATTGTACGGCTTGATATTTTAGGAGTTTATGTTCTTAATGCTAATTAACTCCCCACATCTTGCATAAATAGTAATAAACTTTTCATTATTCAGAGGGCAATTTATCACACTTTTGCGTTTTAAAAACAATCGTATATTAATTCATTTAACCAAGGCGATTACTTTTTCAAGGCAAAATACAAACGTTTATTTTATCAGGTAATTTCATCTCGTCCTTGGAATCTGTTTCTAATATGCTACGCTCTAGTACAACTAACTAACTCAGAAAAAGAAAGCCAACTTAGTTTACAATCATTAGAGATTGAATTATAGAACCTAAATTCCAATTTCCTACCCATAAATCTTTCAAATATTTCTTTCATTTTTTCCTTCACTTTATTGCGCAATAACTACATGAGTACCAAAGAATTACTCATCATTTTAGAGACAATTTGTGGTAGGTTTGCTTGGCACAAGGAAAATTCATGTATCTCTACTGGCATATAGTATACTGTGTTGAGTATTATAATGTCAATTTATCGTAGGTTTGTGTGATCAAGAAATCTTTATACGTATTATTATATGTCTGGCCAACATATATATGTACCAAACAATGTAGACATCTGTTTCTAAGTACCTTTGAATTGCTTGCTCTAGTTAGTTTAGTTTTTCCCAGTAAATAGCAATAGTTCCGCTTTAAAATGAAAGTAAAATCTGTTGCTTATCGTAAAAGACTCAGTTTCTGGAACTAGGATTAATGGAAAGCCCCTCTCCTTCCTAAGAACTCACTAATGGTAATAAAGTCACGGGAAAAAAAGTCACAGGAAAAAAAAGTCACATTAATTTATGGTGGCCGGTAATAAAGTCACAGGGGGAAAAATTCACAATATATCTTAGGGGTTGCTATCTATATGATGTTTACAGTCTTTGTTTATATTTATACGGAAATCCCCGCCGGGCTTGTACTAAACACGCCGCAAAGGTGGATACATACCGGGTTAAAAAAAAAAATCCCCAGCGGGCTTGTACTAAGGGCTTGTACTAAACACGCCGCAAAGGTGGATACATACCTGGTAAAAAAAAACGGGCTTGTACTAAACACGCCGCAAAGATGGATACATACAAGGTTAAAAAAATTCCCATCGGGCTTGTACTAAACCCCGCAAAAGTGGATACATATCGGGTTAAAAAAAAAATCGCCAACGGGCTTGTACTAAACGCCGCAAAAGTGGATACATATCGGGTTAAAAAAAAAATCGCCAACGGGCTTGTACTAAACGCCGCAAAGGTGGATACATACCGGGTTAAAAAAATGGCCAACGGGCTTGTACTAAACTCGCCGCAAAGCTGGTTACATACCGGGTTAAAAAAAATCGCCAACGGGCTTGTACTAAACGCCGCAAAGGTGGATACATACCGGGTTAAAAAAAAATCGCCAACGGGCTTGTACTAAACACGCCGCAAAGGTGGATACATACCGGGTTAAAACCCTTGGGGGTCACTATCTAGGAAAGATTATTGTTACTTTTTTTCCTGTGACTTTTTTCCTGAGGCTTTTTTCCTTGACTTTTTACCTGGATTCAGAGAATCAACCTTCCACTGAATTCCATATTGCTGTCCTGCAGAACGCGCCACATACCAAAAAACAAGCCGGTTACAGACGCTTTCATTTCCGGCCTTCCTTTTAATCCGTTAAGCTTAGTATTTCCCTAACCACTTGCCCAGTTTCTCCATTTCAGCGTGAGGATGAGTCTTTTCCAGTCGTACCAAAATGTATTGTAATTCTACAGATATATGCATGCATGACACGCGATTTGTATCCTCACTTGTTGCCAAAAGATTTAGCTGAACCTCGTATCAACCTCTCACGCGTGAGCTCGAATCTCACCACTGCACTGAAAGTTGAGTTTTATCCTTTATTCACCTTAGAATCATGCTTTTGTAGTGACAGCCATATGGGAAGAGTGTAAAGAAATCGAGAAGTTATCAGGACTCTTTGGCTATAACAAGTACGTAACTATCTAGTAAAAAGTGGATATCGATATATATATATATTATATATATATATATATATATATATATATATATATATATATATATATATATATATATATATATATATATATATGTGTGTGTGTGTGTGTGTGTGTGTGTGTATCAAGACATTAAATATTACACTGAAAATTCCTGCCTCCGCCTCCATAAAGGAGCAACACCACATTCGAAAATATCGCCGCAATATTTGCGAATCCATTTCCTCCAATTCCCTTTACAGTCTCGACCAGCTCTTGAAAATCCAGGGGAAACCTTTCTCTCTCTCTCTCTCTCTCTCTCTCTCTCTCTCTCTCTCTCTCTCTTTCACTTCGCCCCCACTTTCCGTCTGAGACAGCCATCAACGCCCGCCCACCCTTCCGCCCTAAACTCTTCCTAAACAATACAAGTAAATAAGAATAGTTTCAACCCGTATCCTCACTTCCGCTCGCCTGGGACGATAATGCGGAGTCTATATTTTGTGAGTGTTCAGCCACTTATTTAGACCAACCTTTCATTCCCTTTAAGTTCAGGTTTTTTTATTAGTGCACATCTAGAGCATATTTCACAATTTTTTTTTTATTTCTTCCATTTTTTCTCTACTCTAAAAATGTTTCAATACCTATGGACTTCCTTCTTAATATTATTTATTTCTTCAAGCATCCTTATTTTCTGTGCCTATTTTAAATACTAAAAAATTCGACAATTATACGCTTCGAGTGTTAAAATATTTGGATGGCAGGATGTTCGGAAAATTAGTATTATGTGCTCAGCTAAAATTGTGCGTAATCAAAAATTTATTACATGAAACAGGTTTCGAAACACTTTCATTACTGCACTGGATTTTCTTCACCAATGTACAGAATAGTTAATAACATTTAGCGCGTGAGTGTTTTTTCGTTGGGACTGCAAATCAAATATGAGCAAATGTTATTTTGCTCTTCTTCATAGTTAACCTCACACACACATAATCGCCATCATAACGCTATTGTAGAAATTCAACTCAGATCTGAGGCGACAAAAACTCCGTGTTCAATGCAAGTATGATTAGCGTAAATAGATTATCTAATGCATTTTAAACAGTCGTTTTACGTATTTACGATTGACACTGTTGGTTTAGCGTACTGCCGAAATTTCTTAACGACAAATACCACAAGTACCATTAAGAGATTTTACTAACGACGAGAGAAACAAAGTCCCATCTTCGTTGTAATGGCAGTTTCCTGCAACGCCAGGGAGGACGCTGAACCTTTACGACGACATGGCTGATTGCCAAACGACGCAAATTTCAGGGATGGCGCAAAACGGGAGAATATGATTTTCGCACGTCCAGAGCCAAAGCAAAGTGACGTGAAACTTTTTGGAACCGCCAAGACCTGCCAGATTATATAAACAGCAAAGTGTCAGGCGCTGTTTGCGTTGGGAGAAACTGAAAACTGTAGTAAAAATTAGAATGCCAAACAAAAAAAAACAAAAATAAAATAGAATAAAATAAAAAAAGAACGGCATTTGCTGCGGAAGGTAACGTTTTTTACGTTGCTGATAACTACACAGCCTTGCAGACTATAATATATTAACAGAACATTGACAAGACAGGTAGTTAGACACTTTTTCCCTGTCAAGCATCTTGAAATTATAGCTTAATGATATTTCATTCTGCATTACTTCCCAAGAAGTCTTAATATCAGTCAGTCTGACAGGGGTTTTGTCGAATTAACAATGAAAGGACCAGAAATCACCGAAAGACTGTATAAAATACTTTTTTTAAGAGGATAGTGTAACCACAACTGCAAGTGACAGTACACATGAGGCAATGGGTTACGGAAATCCAAGTGGTTCCACCGGAAATGTAGATATATCCTAAAGACAGAGAGAGAGAGTGAAAATATCTGAAGAGGAATATTTGGGATTAACTGTTACGTTGTCTCAAACCTACGGAACTGAAGATATATGGAAATGTTAAAAATAAAAATAAAATATCTAGTATTTCAGTCGATATATTACTTTCTAAAAAGTATTATATTTATAGGTTATCAAACAGAATTTTTTTGTGTTATATCCAAAGCGTGTCTTCTAAAATAAAACATATACATAAATCTGTACATACATACAAACATGCATACATATATATATATATATATATATATATATATATATATATATATATATATATATATATATATATATATATATATATATATATATATACTGTACATGTAAAACATTTAAAGTAAAATCTTGTGAATTTGACAGTTAATATGAATGTTTGCGCTAGGAGCAAGATTCTGGAGTTCTGCATGCAAGCATCAATTCAGTTGCTGATATTTTCGTTTTCGCAAGACAGAAAGCATACCAGAAATCTGGGATAGTATTCCCAAAGCCGGCTCCGTGAGAATATGTAGATGACACTTTGCTGTATATTTTAAGTTCAGAAAAAATTCTGTTTGATAAGGCAAACACACCTTGAAGATTCCACTGACTTGAATTTCCATGGAAAGTGCAAAATGTGTTCAATATGTGTTTTGGCTAATATATATATATAAATATATATATATATATATATATATATATATATATATATATATATATATATATATATATAAAACGTTTATAAAATATATAGTTATATGAATGTTTGCGCGAGGAGCAAGATAGTTCTGCATGCAAGCATCAATTATATATATATACCAGAGATCTATATATATATATATGACACTTTGCTGTATATTTTAGTTATACATATATTCCACGACTTGAATAGATGCAAAATGTGCTAGATAGACTAATATATATATATATATATATATATATATATATATATATATATATATATATATATATATATATATATATATATATATATATATATATATATATATATATATATATATATATATATATATATATATATATATATATATAATAATAGATAGAGAGAGAGAGAGAGAGAGAGAGAGAGATTTATAGAATAAATAAACTACAAGTTTCAGATATATTCGCTATCGAATCTTGTGTGCTAATGAACTGAAATGCATATCGCTGCATTTCTGCTAGCTATAAACATTTTTTTAACGACGATAATAACATCTGAACAATACACCCCCCCCCCTCCTTTTCCATCACAAATTACAAAGTTCTTTTATGGTTAATGCCATCATTTTCTCCTCTGCAAGAATATTGCGGCGCAATCCTTCTGATCCCGCAAGTATGAAATTATATTTCTGAGGATGCGCAATATGTTGTGAGGACCATCCATCACTGGAGCTGACATCAATTTGATCCTGTTGGTTCGATAAATCCCCTTCCTTCCTGAGACGGAGTTTAAGCCTAAGAGACGCTCATTTATGAGACGGGACGAAGACAAGAAAAAAACCCGTGGCTATGTCAATGTTGAAGGGTGACCTTTTTTACGTAATAAAGGTCGTGGTTATGCTCCTGCAAAAGTAACCTTTCTGTGCGCTCATTTTGTTGCCGCGGAAATGTGAAAAATTGGTTCAATTGAAAGTAGAGTGACAATAAATAATTTTGATAATACATAAGAAAAATTACAAATAAAAAGTGTACCCATGTGATTAAATGCATGTATGCATGCAGGTACCCATATATATGTATATATATATATATATATATATATATATATATATATATATATATATATATATATATATATATTATATATAGCAATGGAGGAAAACGCTCGTTTTAAACATGGCACAGGAACCAAAAGCCGAGGTGCGCCTAGTATGGTTTTATTAGCCTATTATTAATTTTTTTATTATTGGTAATGAGCAAAGATTCTTTTGTAACAAGCAGCAAATGTCAGATAATCAAACAAGATGCGTTTGTGGAACCCTTGATGTTGTAAACGTTCATTAAAGCCATTTCTCCGAGACTACAGCAACTACTGATTTAATCCCGTAGTACCCCAGGAAGTAAAACTATATATATATATATATATATATATATATATATATATATATATATATATATATATATATATATATATATATATATATATATATATATATATATACATATATATAAATAAATATAATATATACATATATATATATATATATATATATATATATATATATATATATATATATATATATATATATATATATATGATAGTAAGTTGCCAATCTTACACATTATATTTTTTATAGTTTAAGATATTATCAAGCCGCAAATAGCCAGTTGATGTAGAATTCTCTCCAACTTCGGAATACCTCACCCCCTAAGAGAACTATATATGATTAACTGCTACCCTGACCAGGAATTGAACATATGACTTTAAAGGCATCAATTTAGGTAAGTGCACCTGCCATGAACAGGATTTAGTCTCACGGGATTGGAACCTGAATGACCTCGGTACTCTCTCTCTCTCTCTCTCTCTCTCTCTCTCTCTCTCTCTCTCTCTCCACTTAGTTATCAAAGGCTGAACGGTCAAAATCGTAGCTACCCTGGTCCAAGGGTACTGAGGCATATGTAAGAATTCCGTTCATGGTAGGTATATTAATTGTATATAATGGCTTTCTGTGTAAGTTCTTTTGGGGGCTATTTGAATTAATGGCCTATTTTTATTATATATATACAGTATATATATATATATATATATATATATATATATATATATATATATATATATATATATATATATATATATATATATATATATATATATATATATATATATAATATGAAAATGGGTAAAACACTATTTAAACGTTTTATGGGATGTGATGAATATATAAATAAAGACAAAATCCACGAAGATAAGAGAGAAGATAGTGGAGAGTGCTGTGAGGCCTTTCGACTGTCGTCCTTTTTCTTAGCAGTCTGCTAAGTAAAGGACGACCCTCGAAAGAGCCTCACAGCACCCGATTGTCCTTTTCCTTTTCCTTCGTGGATTTTGTCTTTATATATATATATATATATATATATATATATATATATATATATATATATATATATATATATATATATATATACATACACACACACATACATACATACATATATATATATATATATATATATATATATATATATATATATATATATATATATATATATATATATATATGCGTATCAAGATCAGAGTGAAAGAAAGACTGATTCCCACGTGACATTATACGCATGTTCAGACGAATGACAGTAGGTTTCTAGAAACGAAACCAAGCATTGGTAAAATTAAGATGAAGGTTCGAAAGCAACCCTAATCGAAAAAGGTCCCGAATTGTAATGAGAACTATTGTTAATATCAGTGCAACAACTTAGTAATGGCTCTTCAAGTATTAAAAGATTAATTATAACCAGAAATTTTATAAAGTCACTAAGAAATCAATCAATCTGGCCAGATATAAGAAGGAAGATAGAAAATGAGCGATTTCTTTCGTCCTATCTAATCAAAAGAAAACTGAAGGTGTATTCTACGACTTACGCAGCCATAAATGAAATCTGTAAAACAAATCAGACAAGAACTATACTCGTATACCCAGCAGAGGTTGGCGAATCTACTTACCGTCTCGTAGGACCAGTCTGGGGTACCCGGGGGCCACACTGGTTGCTTGAGCTTTCCTCAGCGTGCACAGCCCTCTCCATTTGAAGGAAAAGGGGTGAAATTACGTAAAGAGCCGCGTGGCCGTACCCGCCATCCGTTATTGCATCTCCCAGCGGGGGGGCGGGGGGGGGGGGGTGCGGGGGCGGGGCTGAAGCAAATCTTCATGCTGCGGGAGGAGGAAATGGCGAGAAGGACCACAATACATACTCATATGAATAGTTCAGTATTAACATTTACAAATGCATCAATAAACTTATACCCAAAAATTAAGCAATGAAATGCAAGAAAACCTAGTAAAGCATAAAATAAAAAAAAAGGATGATTCAGTGCAAAATAATAATATTAAAAAATGGGTTTTATAGATACAGTTATTAAACTGTACGAAAGTTCTATGCTTCACTCGTAATTAAAAACAGGTTCTATAGTATTCTTTTTTGAAAAGTAATTCAACATAATTTTTTTTATTTTGCCAGGCTGCACCGTGATAATGACTGTATTTGTTAATGAACAAATAGCGCTCGCTCGTTTTGATGTATCTTTGATATATAATTCTCACATTGAACACTCTATACACAATCAGTTTCACGAGCAGGAAATTTCCATTCGAAACGCTTGTAATTGTGCTGTTACCGCTAAGGAGCATAATGTTCACATGAAAATCTGCAAAATCCTCTGTATTCCTAAACTATCATTATTAAATGAAAACATAAGCAACTGCTTAAGCTGATTTGCTATCAATAGTAAAAAAAGAAAATTTGGGTTTTCATAAAGATACCTCTTACGGAGTTTTTCTGTATTTTAACTTGAGACCCGAGTAAAAAATTTTACAATTGTTATCATGAATAAATCTAGACTGTAAACGTGAGAACGTTTTCGAACACGGATACAAAAATAGCTTTTTAACATCGGAAGAGTTTTTAGAATGATTATGTTCATAACAACATAGTGGGTTATATTTTTGCATACAACATTTAAAACACCCTGTGCTCTTTACTCTGAGTCATACAAGACTGTTCAAGACAGAAATGTATCTATACGTACATATTTATGTATGTATATGTACAAAGCGGCTGTCACTAATTTTACCGAAAACATCATCGTATTTTCAAACAGTGAGTCATAAATGACTCATTAATATAAAATTCACTAGAGCAGTGATAAAAACATCATCACAAAGCAAATCAGATACCAAGGCTTAGAGAGTCAGAATTCACACAAGCATATAAGGACCTTGCTGTGTCTTTATTTTGAAAAAGAAAATAGCCAAGGTTCTGTATCCATCAACAACGTAAGGATTTCACATTTGCAAAAGAACAAACAGTTGAGTTTTAACATCCATTCTTATTTGAACTTATTCTTACCATTGGTTTTTGGAGACTGAATGTAATCACTCTCACCCTTTTTCCAATAAAATTAGTTATTATGAACTTTAATAAAAGATTTATTTCTGACAAGAAATGTATCAGTTAAAGTTAGCTTTAAACGAGAAATTCAAAATTGCTATAATTCTGAACCAGGGTAAGCACGGCACGTTTTCACTACAAAAACTCACTATAAAAATATATATACTTTTATAAAATTTAGGCAGATGAACACTAAAGGCGAATATGGTTACAGACGGACAGTAAGGTTTTGTTTTCAATGGGTATTTAAGGGATGGTTTTGTCGGCGAACACGGGACATAATTTCTGGGAACGGGCTGCAGCTGTCTTATTCACCCACATGTGAGATTCATCAGTGGGTAAGATGGCTACAAGTCGAAGGTGCAATCGATCACTGGTGCTTCAAGGATATATTTTCTCTCAAGTGATGGTGTTGCAGCTTCGCAACGGGCATGAATAATCCTTGAACGGATTATGTGCACCACAATCGACAAACAGTGGGATGAAGGAGGAGGATCTTCCAACATAACAAGGTATAACCTCCTCAGGAATTAGTAATAGCTTATTCGGGCTGTCAGTGGCCCCAGCACATACGACCGTCTTGAAATATTAAATTAGAAATGCTTCCTCATCTAGACTAAAAGCAAAGGACAAAGGAATATAGGTGAAGACTTCTGCTCAGTGAAATTTGAATGGGGAGTTGAACGAACGTGTTCCAGGAGTCAGTCTCCCTAAGGATGTATTTTGTCCTGTGCAAGTTCCCCGTTGGACGGGTCGGTACCGTTCTCAGCTGGCACCCGGCTGGCCCGCGTTCGAGTCTCCGACCGGCCAGTGAAGACTTAGAGGAATTTATTTCTGGTGATAGAAATTCATTTCTCATTGTAATGTGGTTCGGATTCCACAATAATTTGTAGGTTCCGTTGCTAGGTAACCAATTGGTTCTTAGCCACGTAAAATAAATGTAATCCTTCGGGCCAGCCCTAGGAGAGCTGTTAATCAGCGCAGTGGTCTGGTTAAACTAAGATATACTTAACTTTGTCCTGTGGAAGTGAAACGAAATATGGTGGCAGGGCTAGGGTATTTTGCCACATGGAATTGGGAATAACCTACCCCCGAAAGAAATCATATGTGATGAATGACCCCACCTTGAATGGGATTAGATTCTATGCTGTCTTAGGCAGACACAGGTGTGGCAGTTACTTAATGCACTCTGTCATCAAGATTTTGTCTTCAATAAGGATATGCCACTCGATATCAGGTTCAGTACTCAGAATCCGAATCAACCTTACTCCACAACGACGGAACAATTCTTGGTGTGTAACACGTCGATAAAATATATATATATATATATATATATATATATATATATATATATATATATATATATATATATATATATATATATTACATCCTAAAACTTTCAATACTGATTTGTATACATGAAGGGAGAGTTCAGAGAAGGCCTTAAGCCTCTCCTCGTCCTAAAACAAACAATTGCTGTTATGGCGTTTTTATCTGAAGGCCTGTGATTAGGCCCAAGCACCTCATGAGAAGTCCTTTGCCAGCCAAACTCTGGAGTCGGGTCCATCAGCGTGATGGCTGATTTCATATCTGCCATCTCAACGAATGTTATCTTCGCTTGGGTCATCTTACTGCTCAGTTTTTATCTGTCACACTTCATTTTCTCGTCCAGCTACGATGTTTAGTTGCAGAATCTTAGAGGAGAAATCTGAGCGAGTCTATAGGTCAGCTACTCAAAAGAGATTTGGTAGAGTTGAAAGATGGTGTTAGAAATTCCTCTGGGGACAATGAATTCCGAGCATAAGGATGACCAGTCAGACTCACAAGCAAATGGATAAGTGGAGCTTATTTTTTACCTGAGTGCATTGTCTGATGACTGGTTGTCAGACTATGTTATGAACAGACGAGAAATAGGTAAAATTTTGGGGAATTATGAAAAATAAAACTGAAACAAGGCAGAATGAGGCTAAAATGTATAATTTATTTTTTTAATATATATGAATGTTCAGGATTATAACCTAACAAATATATATATATATATATATATATATATATATATATATATATATATATATATATATATATATATATATATGTGTGTGTGTGTGTGTGTGTGTGTGTGTGTGTGTGTGTGAGTGTATGTCTGTGTGTAATTTCATGGCAGAATTGGAGCGTGGAACTGAAGTGAATATGCATCATCAAAGTCATTTGTAAGAAGAACATTTTCTAACGAAAGAAAACATCACCCTATTTCACGCTCTTACGAACAGGTCGCTTTTATCATCTTTGGAACCCTTAAAAGACGAAATTATTTTCGAAAACTAATTAGTTCACGGACGACTAGCTCATCTCCCTTCATAATGACAGTCTAATGAGCTTAGCCTTCTCTTTTTACTTACTCCCCAGTGATTGTCAGCAAACCTTTAAATTCTAAATATAATAGCGCGTAGGCGCCCGGACTATTAATTTAGTGTTTTCTTCATTTCCAAACTTTCATTACAACTTGTCGTTTAGTGCATTACCCGACTCAGTTATATTTGCTCGTACATCCTAGTTATTACTGAGCATAAATAAATTCCACATGCCTAATTAACATGGCCGTGGATTAAGATACTTTCCATACACTTATGGGAACACACGATTAGATACTTTGAAAAATATATATAATTAATCTTTATGCTCATAAGAAAATAAAAATATTGCCTCCCTTTTGTAATGATAAAAGTAATATTAATTTGAAAGAGGTCTCAGAACGCTTAGAAGAGAGAGGTCTCAGGAAACAACAGTTCTAAACAAAACAAAAAAAAAAGGAAAAATATACATAAAAAAGAGAGCCAAAATGCCATAGGCAAAGTTTTCAGAGAACAAAAGGGGAAGTGGAGGCTGTAGAAGGAAAGTAATATTTAAAAGTGGCAGGAAAACCTGGAGTTAGTAGTGATATAAGATCTCTGCATTTTCAGACACGCAGTGTTTGCATATCAGAATTTCTGACATATGCATTTCATATCTTGTTTGAACACCCTCTCTACTTTAATTTGCCATTGGATCAATGTGGTTACACTCCTAAGAAGGAAAGATTTCTTTCTTGTCTCCTTTCTTTCGTAATTTCCAAGCTAAAGTTGCGTTGCCGCAATAATCGTTCCCTTTCCTTTCCTCGAACGTATAATAATTAACTTAAATTCAAGGAAAGGCAGCTCCTTCTTTCGCCTTTATGAAATATTAATCAATTATTCCTTGAATTAAGTCGTTTATCAAATATCACAACGCCAGCATTCCCAGAATGCGCATCTTCAGGAAAAACAATTAAATACTACACCCAATCGTTTTTCACTGGAAAAGGTAGTTTTCGTGAACAAAATCTTTAAACGGAAAAATAATCAAGAAAATGTAGCTGTGAGAAAGGAATTTGGAAGGAATAAGTTTCTTCAGCAGGCCCACCTAAAAATGGTACCCTATAGTGTTTAAGCACAGGAGACAATAAACTTCAAGAGAAAAGTACGATTTTAAAACAGGAACGTTGTAATATAACCCTCGATGTGGGTTATATTACATTTATAAAGACAACTCAAGGAAGTGATCATTTAAGGATTATAAATGAAAAATATTAATTTTTCTCTGGGGTTGCTTACTTCGCCAGAGGATTAGATACCAGGACAAAGACGTTACTGAAATAATTCTTCAAGAATTTTTAATTCCAGTGCACAGTCCCTGGATTCAGCGATGGCGCAAGAGAAAGAAAAAATTACCTTTCCTGAGATGAAAAATTGAAAGTGAATTATTTTTCAAAAAAACATGTCAGCCTCCAGTCGTTTCTCAACATAAATTAGTTTCAGAAGTATGTGGGAAGAGCAGGAAAAAATGGAATGATTTCTAAGACATTTATTATCCTGAAAAAAAATAGTTAAGGGTTCAATATATATATATTTATATATATATATATATATATATATATATATATATATATATATATATATATATATATATTCATACACACACGTATATATATATATATATATATATATATATATATATATATATATATATATATATATATATATATATATATTTTACAAATTGAGTCTAGTTGGAGGGATGAAGAGGTTTTTACTTAGTTACTGTGTTAACCCTTTCCTGTCCAGACGGGTCGACCCAAATGTTTACGCTCAGATCATGGTCATTTACTCCTGGGTGAACAGTTGAAGATTTAGAGGCATTGGAAGTTTCCACAAAATGCTTTCTAATTTTATCCGTGTAATTTCATTATCACTAAAGTGGTACCATTGGAAAGCTGATAGTTTAATCTAAAGTATATTTAAAAGTTCTCAGAAATAACATAACACCTACCACCGTTTTAGATGTGATGAAATAGGACCAAACATAATTTTTAGCGTTTCTTATTCTCTTCATCTGTCTTCAAAGGTCAAAAAATATATTTTCTGGTTAATCAAGTGTAATAAATTTTACGTAAGTAGATAGAACATTCCTTACTTATAGTCATGGTAAATATTTCAGTTGAAATAAGTTAATATTTTATGAATGACAAAGCAATTAACAGTACCGACCATCAGGCCCATTACTGGCAGCACAGACGGCTAGAATCGTCTTCGTCCCACGTGGAATAAGTGAAATTTAAAAACTGTATCAATGAGTTTCTTTTTAAACAAACCCAACTGTAGAATTGGGACTCAACAATACATTTTTTTATTTTGCTCATATATATATATATATATATATATATATATATATATATATATATATATATATATATATATATATATATATATATATATATGTGTGTGTGTGTGTGTGTGTGTGTGTGTGTGTGTGTGTAATGAAAAAAGCGAGAAAGTAATGAAACTGGATAAAATGAAAATGAAAATGACTATGAGCCATCACAACTATAATTCGCTTCACTTATAAAATTCATGTACAGGCTCTGGAAACAAGCACAGGCTTTGTTTTTTTTCCCAACTCGAGCAGTTATTATCACTTCCTCATCTTGTATTGAACTGAAATAAAAACCCGCAAATTCGTATCATCACCTTTTGTGTAATGCGAGTGAGTTATGAATTAGAGCAATGTGCTGTTTCCCAAGCCGAAGCTATTATTGGTTCATTGTTTGTGTCCGAACTGCTACAACGGTAGTTTGCACGTGGGGTAACTATCACTGCCCAGTTAGAAAGGACAAATTGCTGTTTATCACAGATACGGCAGCAAACAAAAGGTAGCGTTTGTATCTTTATTATAGCCTTGAGGATACGACTATACATGTCATTTATACACAAGTGACTTACTTTTGTTCACAAATATTAAATGACAAATATCGTTTAATAACAAATTCATTAAACCTTGGGAATAACTTAGACCTAAAGTGAATTGTAACTGATAGGTGGGGTTTTTGCGCCGCGCAGGATTTGAATAGTGTTCCAAGGTTGACAAACAACAATAGACAGATTCTGAAGACACAGCTATCAAGGAATTGTGTGTCGGTGCTGGCCAGGATTCGAATCGAGGCCATTGGTTTGGCGTTAATCTACAGTATATCACTCTTAGTAGTTAGGTGATGAATGTCACTGTCTAGCATTGCTTCTGGAGTAGAAGATATATATATATATATATATATATATATATATATATATATATATATATATATATATATATATATATATATATATATATATGTACATATACTTTTAGAAATGTATGGAGCGAGATGAACTTACTCTCCGTTGACAAGCATTAGTCTTTCATTGTTTTACTGATGTATACCAAGCTACTTGTCATTACTTGCATGTGATTAGCACTGACTTTAGTATCAGTTTACCAGACACTCTTGTCTAGAATTCCCGTTTTCATTATTCCCGCCTGACTGACCGCGTTACCATTTCAGCAATTGTATTTTTGCATAAAGGAGTGTTCCGTCACATCCACCCAGATCACAGATCGACGACACAAAGGGCAGAGTTAAAAAGCACATAGGACGGAGACCTTGCTCGCCCGGCATAAGGCAATGGCATCCCTTATCCTTCGATCCGTTTTATGGAATATGATGCTGCTCGCGGAGGCGCGGCGGTATGCACTGCGCCGATTCCCCTCTCTCTGATCCCACCGCCAGATCAAAGGAGTCGGGGAACTCACCGCCTAGTGGGCGGCATTCCCTCTTGGGGAATGGGGAGATACGCATGAAAGCGCCGATAAAATGGGATAAAAAATAGATTTCGAGGTATGCAAGAAAAGGGAGGATCGCGATGACGTCATTCTTGTGGACGAGAATGCCGGAGGGAGGAGGAAGAGAGGAGGGTGGAGGAGGCGGGGAAGGAAGAGGGGGGAAAAGGGGAATGAGGTTATTATGAGGACGGGGAGAAAGGAGAACGAAAGAAAGCGTCGGGAAGGAGAAGGCTCGAGTGAGGAAGTGACTGTGATAAAGGAGACGAAAAATGGCTGGATATTACTGCAGCGTGATAAGGAAAAGGGATGGCGGGAAATGGGCGTATAAATGGAAAGATAGAGAGAGTGTGTGAAAGAGAGAGAGAGAGGGGAGGGAGAGAGAGAGAGAGAGAGAGAAACGCAAAAGATCTCCGGGTTACAGAAAAGTGACCTGATAATTGAAAACTAACAACACCACTAGTAGAACTAAAATTATCAAACTAAATTATCAGTAATGGATTTCTGTCGAAATGGAGCGTTAACAATCATGCCAACATACGCAAAATCACGCAGAACAAGAAATATTACAGTACTAATAGACATTCTGAAAAAAAGTAACAAGCAAAGAGTAAAGACAAAAATGGCAATGAAAAATACATATTTTTTAAAAATCAGTGTCCGCAAAGCAACGGATGTTGATAGGCCGGGGGCGTGGGGGGAGATCATGATATAGAGAGATGAAGAGATGGATGAGAGGAAGGACCGAAGGGTCTGTTATGTAGGGGGTGAAAAAGAGACATTAAAGAGATATATGAGCACGCGTAATGAAATGGATACATTGGAAACCCTCCCAATATATTGAATATAGGAAAGGGAATAGCTGTCAATACAGCGTGCATTCACTCATTCATTCACTCGCATACGTGCAAGTGTACAACTTGATCCGGCACAAATAGCCTACATAACGAATGGAAATATGAAATAAACCATACGCACCACATCTATATAAATTCATGTAAGTAAACATTTCAAATACAATCTTTTGTGTAAATGTACACACACACACATATATATATATATATATATATATATATATATATATATATATATATATATATATATATATATATATATATTATATATATATATATATATATATATATATATATATATATATATATTATATAAATATATAAATATATATATATATATATATATATATATATATATATATATATATATATATATATATATATACAGTATATGTTCTAATCTAGGGGAAGTAACTTATGCACAAGGGATGACACTGATCTGACTAAAATACTTGGACTAGCAGAACATAAGAAGAAAAGGTAATGAGCTGAAGGCCTTACTAGAAAGGGGAAACTGAGGTTAACTTAAATCACAAATATTTACAAAATAACAAAACCAGAAGATGGGGATGATTAAGACAGGCAAATGGTGTCCTGCTGGAGCACAAAATTACGATGGAAAGGTGATAACTGAAGGTGCCAGGAATTCCAGTTCAGTGGCACTGCGGATTAAATTGCAGTGGGTTGACCACAGCAACAAAACACAATCGAAGCAAAGGATCCACAGCGAGAAAACTCCGTCTGCGATGGAGAATGCATACGATTACTCGGCGGAATTAGCGTAAATATGTCAGCAGGTGACAGCTGCATTGATCGGACAACAACTTTAGTCTGTGGATACCTCATTATCCTTTCAGGAGGCGAGCGTGTTTCACTTCTTGTGCTTTACTGGCAAACAGATACAGAAGGAAGCAGTGGAAGTTCCATTTTGATGGGGAATTACTAAGATCTAAAAATAGGAAAGAGAAAGTGGGAGGATTCAACAACTGTCATACCTTGCCACGGTAGAGAGGTAATAATACCAGACACTTATCATTTTATTCTTAAATGGTTTTTGAATGTAAAGTATAAAAGAATTGCCGGTTCTCATTCTCTTCTAAGATCCATATTCTTTTTTCATTGTTTCATATGAATTCTAAAAATAATTTAAATGATAGTTACTTACGCCCTGTATTGCATAGTATTTCAATGCAATATCCCGTTAAATAGAGTGAAGTTAAAGGGGACTTCCTGTTAACAGAGTTGATTTAAAATCATGCTCAGTGACTGAAAGAATTTAACGAATGCGAAAATGTCAACGTTATTATCCTATACGGAAATGTCACTGCTATTTTTGTCAACATTATTACCTTACTGAATCCTGAATTATTTGATGCTAAGGTCACCGAAACCATGTCGAATGATGTTGTCTAATGCCATAGTCTCACCTCCTCCTTATGTGGAGATACTGATAATAATTGCTTTTGGGGTGTCGCTCGTCTCCTGCCAACATCCTCTATATCTTTTTAACTCTTCGTGTTCAGTTTATTGAAATTTTATGTCGATATCAAGTAAAGAGAAAAGTCAAACAATAGAGTTTGGATGCCAGATCTAGGTTGGCTTTGGCCGGGTTTTCACCAACGTTTATCTGTACAAACGTGTTTATCTGCATGAGTTGTGAAGAATTTGTGAGGCTGTTTTTTTAAACGATGTGCCATCATAACCTTTTCAAAGGAAAAACTTGAATCCTTTCATTATAAACAGAAACAATACATTTTTTTAGATGAAAACTACTTGCTCACATGTCTACAGGATACAGTTATTACTAGTAGGGCAAAAACGGGTAATTCATTTTAGGAAACCTGGAAATGGATGGGGGACATGGCGCACAAAAAGAAATATATTTTAGTTAACTGCTACCTGAATAAATTCCGTGGTAAATATCAACAATCGCTAAAGCACAAATTTCGGTTTAGAGGAAAAAAGTGTAACACAAGGAATAAAATAACTTAGATATTAATTTCACCTCTTAGTAAAAAATAACATCCGATTGCAAAATAGTAACAGTAGTAAATTGTCTATTAATTTTCTAATAAAAGCTCTGCATTTTTTCCACGCATGAAAATTTATGACTAAACCTCATTTGAACAAAATAATTATGGACTCGGAGAGTGCATGCATGAGTGTAGGTTGGAGTCCCTCATAACCTTCTTCCGAGACCATGACATTTATATATATAAAATCTACCTGATGCATTCACCAGTAGCGTTGAATTTTTAGTGGAAATAATGACCTCTCAACTTCTCGATTTCCTCACACTTTTTATATACTCTTCCTACCACAAGCTTTGAATCATAACAGAAGGTAAAAGAGTAGTTCCTTCCTGGAGGCGTGGGGTTGGGTTAAGGTAGGTGGTTTCAAACCTGTGGACAGGGATAAAAATAAGGTTGGCATAACCCATCATGGTAGGAAAAAAAAGATAATAGTTTATATATATATATATATATATATATATATATATATATATATATATATATATATATATATATATATATATATATATATATATACAGTATATATGCATCTGAATTCAACAAATATATCCATGTTAGAGCTGAAATAAACTATTATCTTTTTCCTACC
The DNA here is from genome assembly GCF_040412425.1 of Macrobrachium rosenbergii. Taxonomy (NCBI): domain Eukaryota; kingdom Metazoa; phylum Arthropoda; class Malacostraca; order Decapoda; family Palaemonidae; genus Macrobrachium; species Macrobrachium rosenbergii. The sequence goes on along the minus strand of NC_089799.1, from coordinate 34,505,646 downwards.
ATGATGGTATATATCATATATATATATATATATATATATATATATATATATATATATATATATATATATATATATATATATATATATATATATATATATATATATATATATATATATATATATATATACAGTATATATATATATATATATATATATATATATATACAGTAAAATATATATATATATATATATATATATATCATATATATATATATATATATATATATATATATATATATATATATATATATATACATATTTATATATATATATATATAATATATATATATACATCTTTATATATACTATATATATATATATATACATATATATATATATATATATATATATATATATATATATATATATATATATATATATATATATATATATAAAATGTTCATGTGAAGATTCAACTAAAGGCACCAACATACTGTACAACCGTACAGGTAATCGAACTTGTAGGAGTAAACAAGGGCACGCACAGCATCCACCGAAAATAGCTTGATATTTAGCAACAGCAAGAAAGGTTAAGTGAAAAAGTAAAGTCAAGATGAATCAATCCCCAACGAACTGGGCGCAAAATATTCACGGGTTTGGCAAGCACTAATTTCTAAGAATACGAGATTCCCAAGTGAAGATTGGAAAATATTTTTATGAAACCCGGTCAAAGAGAAGCTAGAAATCCGTGCAGATTTAATCTTTGTTGATAAAACTGTAAAAGCAAAGGCACTGCATTCGAAAACAAAACGGAATAACAACCATTTGTTGACGTTCACGAGGAATGAGTCATGATATTCAATAACATCTCACAAAGCCGAGTAATAATAACCAGTTAACAGGTCACAAAGTAACATAACGCGACACTTGCATCAAAATAAATGCAATAAAAGTAATTTCGAAGACCCGAAAGTAGAGAGAACGAATAACTTACAGTGGAGGAAAATTGGTTTTGAAACATTTGAATTTTCAGGATGGAGTAAAAATTCTGTTCCACTAGCGAAGAGTGAAAGAAACAAAGTTTGAATGTACAGTGAAAGGAAAAAGAAATAGAGACATTTTGAGAAAGAAAAAACGATCAAAGATTACTGACTAAAATAACCAGTAAGTAAAACATGTTCTAATTCCATATAAAAAGGAAATGGTAAAAATAAACTGACAGAGTCAAAGAATTAAATAAAAAAAAAATGTCAGAATTTGAGACCATTTTTGTTGAATAAATTGTAAGGTACGTACATTCACACACACGTCTTATATATATATATATATATATATATATATATATATATATATATATATATATATATATATATATATATATATATATATATATATATATATATATATATATATATATATATATATATATATATATATATAAATATTTACGATTTAATCTGGGAAAATGCTTACCATGAGCCAGTTATAGACTCTAAATGAATGACTTCGTTACTCTATTTTTGTATAAAATCTGACTGCTGTTGATTCAGTAAATTGTAAAGAAACAAGGAAAAAGGGGGATTTTATCTGAGCTGAGGGCTCTACTCACAAGGTATTTGTAAGTAAACACGTTAGGGTAAGTTTAAAACAACGTGTATTGACATGAAATGAAATATCAGAAGATGAAATGGACTAATCAGGCATGCAAGGCCTGAGAGGTTAATTGTAACGGGGAAAACTTGAAAGTATGTCCGTCAGGGTGACGATACTGACACAAGGCACAGTCAAGAGAGGTTCCACTGCTAACAAACCGTCTGTAAAAGAGGGAGGTTCACAAATTAAAAGCCAGTAAGGATGTGGTAAAATATACATAGGACAAGGCGAGCAGAGGGGGTGCCAAGAAGCCTTGAACACATGATTTTATGTAATTATTTAAACACAGGCATTTATGTAACACTGACCTACCAAGGCAAGGTTGATATGGGAATACTGGCACCTAGAAATGGAGATAGGGAGTGGATTTCGAGAATTAAAACAGTGTGACTGATATGGAAGAACTTTTGCAACAGATCACTTTACTTTGTAGAAGAGGTGGCTTTAGTGGTAAATGGCGGCGGAGGAAGGGCTGGGCTTCACTGGTAAGAAGGCTAAAGGTCCCTACAAGATAGGACCACGTGGTAGGGCATGGTTCTCTGGAGGAGATGCGTCTTGCTAGCGTCCAGAAGTGTCTCTCTCGTTGTTCCTCCGGTAAGACCCTTATATGACGTTGGTCAGGGAGCAGGAGGATACCTACAGGTAGATTGGGGTTGGTTGTCATCTGTAACTCAGTCCCAGGTGTGCCTGCCAGTTGACCTCTCTTAATCCAGGCTTAGGATTCTGAAAGCAAAGTCTCCCTCAGTCATATGTTCCAGAAGAGAAAGTTGAAAAGGATATAAAGCGATCACAAGCTTAAAGTTAAGTATATCTTAGTTTTACCAGACCACTGAGCTGATTAACAGCTCTCCTAGGGCTGGCCCGAAGGATTAGGCTTATTTTACGTGGCTAAGACCCAATTGGTTACTTAGCAACGGGACCTACAGCTTATTGTGGAATCCGAACCACATTATAGCGAGAAATGAATTTCTATCACCAGAAATAAATTCTTCTAACTCTTCATCAGCTGGCCGGGGGAACTGAACTCCGGTCCATTGAGTGACAGTCTGAAGCTCTACCGACTCAGCCAACTACGAGCTTAAAGGAGGGGCCTATATTCCTTTTGTCCTTCCTTGTCAGGCAGTGCCCAAAATGCACTGTTGTATTTTCAAGCTTTAAATGAAGCATTTTGATGGCTGGGATTCTTGGGAAATTATAATAACTTCCCGCCCAAGTTGACATCTCGCACCTTCAGTCGGGTGTGAATGTCTACCAAACCAAGGATTCAGCAGACAAATGCTTTATATTACCCTAATTTTCTCCATAATGGCACTCATGTATATTTAGTAACCTAAATCTCTGCATCATATGAGATATCTGAAAGTTTAATGTATATTTAGTAACCTAAATCTCTCTGCATCATATGAGATATCTGAAAGTTTACTTGATAAAGAATTCAATGTTTTACGTTAATTCCAGAATAAGAAAAACAATAAAGGTTTTAACCTTAGATTACTGTTACTTTTAAAACAGAAGAAAGTTACTGTAAATATTAAACAATAACTGTAAGTGATTTCCTTAATGAAAATCTTAAAATAATCATGCACTTAACTTTTAATGTTGTTATAGTTAAAGACATGCAGTTAGTTTGCCTTGAGGAGGCATCACAATGAAATATACATGGTCTTTGTTAGGTGTCTCCATGTTACTTGAGTTGATGGCACAGTGCCAGACGTGGCACTGAAGTCAATGGTGCTTATGAGCACGAAGCTAAGTACAGTGCAGGACAGCTGGTCTTTCCAGTTCACAGACTCGGAGTTTAAATTACAAGGGAATAACAAAGAAGGCAAATGATAATGTTAAGGAAAAATGATGATTAATATCTCGAAATTATATCCTTTAGCCAATGCAAATGGCTTAGGTTTATTCTTTGGCTCAAGGGGCTTCGAAAGGAAGTCATAAAACTTACATAATTGGGATGTCTGTCAATTGCACTCTGCATGGGAAGAGTGGGAACTATAAGCCTTTGTGAGGTGCAAAATAATAGGATTAAATGAACAAAATAATGAGAGGAAAATTGTTAAAGAAAAGAGTAAATTACAGAGTTATAAGAAAAGTAAACAGGTGAGGAAACCTGACACCCTCCTCTGGATACAGGTGCCACGGTCCTCATAGGATAAAAGGGTGACACTGCACTGGTGCCAGGAGAGTTCATCAGCTCTCTTTAAGCTACCTGACGTTACCTACTCCCGTAGTTGCTGCCACAGATCTCTTTATGTTGATGGTTCTCCTTGGCAAGGGAATCGGTTGAACCGAGTCCAAGGAGGACATTGGAGTGCCACCTGTGTCAGCTTCTTTGGCGGCCGAAGCAGGGGCATTCATTGCAGGCTCTATCTCAAGTCGCCGCAGTTCTGTGAGTTCATCGGCCATTTCATTCAGCCAAAGTCGTGTCCACTGGGGACCGGGAAAGACAAGAAGAGGCCGCGGTGGGCGTGATAGGATCGCAGGTTACCATAACCAGCTCAGGCACGGGTTGCGAGGCCACGCCTTTGGTTGAGGTTCCGCTGTGGTCAGAAGGACCCGTCTCTCTTACCGATGCTGGTAGCGGAGCCAGGCCAGGAGAAAAGAGGGGGCCCTGATTGGGATCTCTTGAATGGAGATCAGGGGCACGCTCTGATGCTGGAACTAAGGCAGGGTCAGACACTAATTATTTGATTTGGAATTTGCTCATCGCTCAGGACGGACGGAGCTTGGCACTGCTCAGTGCATGCAAGTGGCACTGGCAGAGATTGGGAATCAAGTTTGGAATCTCCTGGAGGGATATCCATTTGGGGCCCTGGCACTGGGGCAGGGTCAGGCACCGTAATGGGATCTGGGATCGATCATGATGGAGGGGGCCACTGCACATCGTACTCAGGTGGCACTGGCAGTGTAATGAGTGTAGGTGTTGAGGCTTACTCGTGCCTAATGAATGATTTGGGGGATTTGGACCCCTGGATTGCTGTAATTTAGTTGGGGACTGGAAGTCCTGTCCCAGGAGGATGTCATAACCTCAATGAATATAGCTTGCTATTGCAAGATTGCAAATTCTGGATGTATGAGGTCTTGTGACTCTCAACTGAACGGTAGGGAGTATCATTTTAAATTGATTGATACCCTCAATTGTGAAGAGTTTACGTCGGTTAATGATAGCTCCATAGGGAACTTTGTCTTTCCTTATAAGGGAAATTTGCACGCCAGAGTCATCAAATGCCTTGACCTGGCGTGCGGGGTAGCTACCTCGAGGAGGTGCCACATATATGGGACCCTTGGCTGGAGGGTCTAAGGACTGGGGTTTGTGACTGCTAAGGCAATGGCGGGAGTACTTCACTTATTGCTAGAGCATTTTGCCCATGTCAGAAAGTGGCCATAATCTTTGCAAGCCATGCAGTAGCTCTGGCTATAATCCCTTCATGGCATTACCCCTGTGGAGGGCGCAAGCTTGTTAGTTGGCAGATTCCCGGGTGAGGGTTTGTTTCAGCACTGCTCAGTGGAATGCCCGGCTTTCTTGCAGAATCCACACACAACGGGTTTCTGCGAGTGCCCATTCTTGGGCAGAGGGGTGCCGGAGGTGAAAGAAGGAGGGCATATTTTCCATCCCAATGAACTTGCATGGGCTTGATGGGTGTCCCATGTGTCGGTGAGGCGAAAGCACTCCGCTAGAGTAGTGGGAGCTTTTTCACATTCATGGGTGGCTAGGGTGGAAGAGGCGTAATATAAAAAATTTTCAATCTTGAACTGCTCGAGGATGTCCTCAGCGGTGGAGACTCCCAGGGACTCTAGCCATTTAGAGAGGGCCCTATCTGACTGATACGCCCAGTCAGACCAGGTCTGTCCTGCTTCTTTTATCTGGCCTCTCAAGCATCATCTCCAGCATCTGGGGGTGATTTCATACACCTTTGTGATCGCCTGGCGCACTTCCACCCATTTCCCTTGATCCTCCTCAGGGAGGGTGCTAAAAGCAATTAGACCCTTTCCTCCAAGGAATTTTCCCAAGAGTAGGGAGACTTCGGCGGGAGCGAGTGGGTAGGCGCTCAGGATCCTCTCTGCCCAATCAAGCCACGCCTCAGGCTCGGCCTTGGTCCACTTGAGCATAAAAGTATGAGCCTGAGTGAGGGTGGATGCTCCAGGGGCTGGAGAGGAGCTGGCAGTGCCGATTTGGGCTGTCTGTAGCTCATGGTCCTGCTGCTTTTCCTCCCTTTCAAGCCTATCCATGTGGTCACAGCAGACTTTTTAAGCAAAACAAAAGATAACCACAAATAAACAAAGAGAAAAAAAAAGGTTCCTTACGCTTATGACTGAGATAGCGGGAACGCTTTAAAATGAAACAGAATTTATCACATGTGGTGCTGTGCGGAGGAATGTGTACAAATAAAATATGAAACAAACAAATTTTACGCTTTCTGAGTTTCTCGTTGGACGAGTCGGTAGAGTTCTTGGCTAGCCCGAGCTCGAGTCTCCAGCCGACCAATGAAGAATTAGAGGAATTTATTTCTGGTGATAGAAACTCATTTCTCGCTATAATGTTGTTCGGATTCCACAATAAGCTGTAGGTCCGTTTGCTAGGTAACCAATTGGTCTGGTTAAACTAAGGTATACTTAACTTCTTTCCTAACCTATACGAGAGAGAGAGAGAGAGAGAGAGAGAGAGAGAGAGAGAGAGAGAGATTAAACTCTCTGTTCCAGCACTGGGGAAATGTGCTGACTGACCCACGTGAGATCTAAAACATGTGCCTAGCTATTCCAAGACGACAAATTGTCTGGATAACACAAGGAGGAAATACCCGCACTATTTCCTTTTTCATTTTCAATGCTTCGTAATTCCCTAGCTTGCAGGGAATTACGAAATTTATCAAAACAATTGTGAGGTATCAATATTTAAACAAGAAATGTACTAAAGTAAAAGGGCATCACTCCATTACTGTGTCTCTCCATCACTTTTGTTTATTCACATTTAATTTCTACCACTGGTGGTAAATAAATGAAACACTACTGTAGAAACTTTAAATACAAAAATTTATTTTTAATTCAGAATTAATAAATTAAAATTCATAAATTAAAGAAAAATTACTATTACTTGGAATCAGAATTCACAATCTTAATTCAATCTCAGTTCAAATTATGCACTAAAATTAAATCACCAAAATGATAATATGTTAAACAAAAATATATATATATATATATATATATATATATATATATATATATATATATATATATATATATATACATACTTTATATATTTCGAAGTAAGTCCAGGTATTCCAACTCTCCTCTGGACTCAGGATCCCAGTCAACTAAGCCCTCCCTGTCTGGAATATTGTTCGTACATTTAATATACTTCGTCTTTCACTCCCCTCCTGAAGAAATAGGATTAATTCAAAGGCAATCATAAGGTCTTTTTCTGGTTCCTCGTCTTCACTGCTTCAGGAAATCTTAAGCTGACTCTCATCTGCGGAAATCAGCAGTCCCTGCCATGATCGCTTCGATGAATGTTTCAAAACCTGCAACACCCCATCCCCGCACCCCCCCCAACCCCTCTCCTATCAAAGTTTGGATTTCTCTGGCGTCTTCTGTTGTCCATGATCATATTCTTCCATCTCTTCGTGAACGAGGCTATTAATTTCTCCGAGGTTGAGAAATACTTTTCTAATTTCTTGTACTGGTGCTTATCGGACTTAATCTTTTAGGAGACAATCATTTAGCAGAATTGGAATCAGGCTGGCTCCTGGGGTTAGGGACAGTAGGTAACAATTTCAAGAATAATCTGACATAATCCTAATTCCATAATAAAGGGGTTCAGATGGACGCACTGCCACTTCTCCCACTTACTCTAAAAATAGATGGGGAAATAAATCATTAAATGAAACAATTTGATAATAATAATAATAATAATAATAATAATAATAATAATAATAATAATAATAATAATAATAATAATAATAATAATAATAACGGAAAGCAAATTACCGGAGAAATAATGAAACACAAAAAAGCAACAGAAGTTACATCTAGATGCAAAAGGCTCGTTTGTCGATCCTTTCAAAAATTTTGATATTCTCACATTATTGTTCAGGATGTTTAGGATTAGCAAGTTGTTGCTATTTCCTTGTCTGAGGATAGGGCTGGTCAATGACCGTGTAATGATGCTTTTCATTAGATTCAACTTTTTTTTTTTTTTTTAGCTTTTCATGCAATTTCTGAATGATGAACCCTTTTGCATCTAATGATCTTAATTAGCCTTGAAACCACAAAACCTGTGCCAGAATGGAATTTGAATATGAATATATGCATAAACCATAAATTTCTTTTTCCCATTATTAGCAAATTTGGTGTTTTTGCGTTTGTCATAAAGGCACAATGATTAAGGCAAGTACGCTGAATGAAGCAATTTTAGAATGGTTTTAATGCATTGAGAAGCATTAACAAATATTCATCATGAACCGTCTAGAGAGAGAGAGAGAGAGAGAGAGAGAGAGAGAGAGAGAGAGAGAGAGAGAGAGAGAGAGAGAGAGAGAGAGAGAGGGGAAAACTTGACGGTAAGGATACTTTACCTATCCGCCGTGATACATTTTATTCTAACTCGACTCTGGCAAACCCCTCCCGAAACACCTGTCCTTTACAACGGCTCTTACCATCTATCTTTAAAGATCGTTCCGCTTCCTCTTCCTCCCTCTATATTTATGACGTAAATGAAGCTGGAGAGGGAAGCTCGTGGATAATGAGGAAGAAGAAGTAGGAGGGCAAGAAGGGGCCAGATGAAACTGGTATGTATGTGTATATAGAAAAAAAGAGAGAGGATTAAACACAAGAGAGAGAGAGAGGTGAGATTATGTAAACTGTGTCTAGGAAATGGAAGGGAAAATTAGATTGGAGCGTGGCAAAGGTAGAGAAGGGAGAGCCATTTAAAGGTGAGGAGACAAACTATGCAAAGCGACATGGATTGCAACGGCCCTTGTAAAGACAAACACTTCGCCGCTTGGATTCTTATTTTCTTATTTTTTTCAGCACACAAGATAATATTTACAGGATTTTCTCGACTTGTATTCTTTTAAACTAATAACTTTTTCACTCAAGTGTTAAAGAAAAAACTTCCTTAATTTTTAACCTAATAATATTGCAAGCCAAAATAGTTCAACTTCTGATGTGGCGGTTACCACACCTGTGACTTTAGTCTTCTTATTTTTGTGTACTGCATCGAGATAATACACTTTTTGTAGGAAAATCTTGCATTATAAATGTTCCTCACCTTTGCTTGGAATGGGACGTCATATGCTTGCAGTATTCCTTGCTTTTCTCGTCCCAGGCAAGAATTATTTATCTGACATAATGTTTCCACTTTCGATTGTCTATTTTCTAAGCAAACAGTAAATTGGAACGCCAACGTACGTTTAAATATTGTTTAAAGAATACCTCCCGTGAGAAAAAAATCACAAAGTTCGGAGTTTTTATCAGTAATAATAAGATAAAAAATAAAATAATGAAAAGATCAAAATAAATTGGGTCGAGCAGAAAAGCTGGTTACTAAAAAAGAAAGACGATTGCTGAAAGAGGAAGCATGAAAGGAAAAACAAAATTAATACATAAAGACGGAAAATTATTGTTCTACAAAGAAAGCGCATCGATTTCGTCTCTCGTAAGTACGGTATTTGCTATTTCTTTCCCGGTGAAGTAAACAAAAACTTTTTTTCAAGTTGGACTCAAAATCAGTGGAAGGCTTAGGGGAAAAAATGAAGACAATTGATTGCTAAATTGTACGTTCATCCTGTTCACATACCTTAGTTTTACCAGACCACTGAGCTGATTAACAGCTCTCCTAGGGCTGGCCCGAAGGATTAGACTTATTTTACGTGGCTAAGAACCAATTGGTTACTTAGCAACGGGACCTACAGCTTATTGTGGAATCCGACAGTCCAGTACCCACACTACTACAAAATTGCCCACTTAATACATCTATGTAGATCACTCATCAGCAGTGCGTAAAACCCACAACAAACCACCGTGATTCACCTCTGTCCTGCATGTACTCCGGTGCTTCTTGAATATTAAGACCCGTTCTTTCCAGTGCATCTCCTGTCCATCTATCCCGCATTTCTCGGGCTTTCATCTTCTTCTCTCCCTTAACATTTCCGAATCACTCTCCCCTTTCACCAACCTATCGCCCTCTGTCCTCTTCACACGACCAAATCATCTCAAAGCCCTCTGATCAGTCCTTGCACCAACGAGCCCTTCCGTCTCTTCTAAATTTCTCTACATTTCTCACCTTTTTAATTCGTCTGAAAGTTTCGACTTTCTTTTGTTATTCGTCCTCATCAAACTCACTACCCTTCCATAAGATAGAACTGGTTTGATAATCGTTTCACCCATTCAATCCTTGGCTTTCATGGCCACTCCAGATCTCTTTCCTGTCTTCTTAATACACCCGCTGCTACAGTACTTGTTTTGCTTCGCCTGTTCTGTGACTCTCCTTTCCCTCATTCTACCTTTCTCCTACGCAAAGGCGGCCAATGGAGAATTAGAGGAATTTATTTCTGGTGATAGAAATTCATTTCTCGTCATATTCCACAATAAGCTGTAGGTCCCGTTGCTAGGTAACCAGCTGGTTCTTAGCCACGTAGAATAAATCTAATCCTTCGGGCCAGCCCTAGGAGAGCTGTTAGTCAGCTCAGTGGTCTGGTTAAACTAAGATATACTTAACTTTCTCCTTTGCATTTATTTCCAAATATCTGTATGAATTAACAGGTTCCGTTCTTTGACTGGACATGTTATCAATTGCTACACCTTCCTGGTTTTCATTCAAGCTATTTTTCTGTCAATTATTGCCTTTAGAAAGTCCTGTCGGACATTTCATTAGGTTCTCCAGTTTCTCTCCTCTTTTGATAAAACCTATTCCACGCCACATTCATGACCACCTTCCTTATCCAACAGCTTTCCAACCATAACTTTTTTCTGTTCTCTTGCCTCTTTCACTAAAAAATATATATACATTCTGCCATGATCATATTCTAAGTACCAGTTTACTGTTCTCTTCCCGGTTTCCTGTAAGCCACATTCACCATTTACTCTCAGTTTTGCCCACTTGACGTCACTTTCAAACCCTTTCAATAATTTCAATATTTTCTTTCCTTCATACAGGCCATACTTATTATCTGCTAGCATGAGTGTTTCCACACTCCATTCCTGACCTATTTAATAACTCCGAAGTTTGCACGTAAAACTACAGTCCTATCTCTGACTTTTTGCTTTACTCAGTTTATAGATATTAAACAGGCAGGGAAACATGTCAGACTCTTGTTATCTTTCTGTCTGCATAACATATCATGTCCCACTTCTATCTTAAAATCTGCTAATCATTCTCAACAAATCAATTTTTGTTCTGTGTAACGCCGGTACCCTCCACATTGCTTCTTTATCAATTCAGTCATGAGCATTCTCTATGTCCATGTATGACTAGTAAAACTTTTTTTTTTATTTTTAAACTTACCATGTACCTGTTTTATTAAAAAAAACACTCAATCTACACTCTTCTGCCTTGCTTAAATTCTGACGTACTCTTTTAGATGAAAAAAAGACCTACTATACAACTTCCTCTGTGTACTAAGCAATATGCTCAAATCATTCTTACGCTGTCCTCTATCACCTATGCTTTTACCAGAGTTTAGGTGAGTATACTTCTCACCCTCTACTTCAGATTATTACCATCATCCAGGATACCTGAAATATGCTGGGCAACCACTCGTTTATACTTGCACCACAGTAAATTATCGTCGAACTTGCATTGCAATTAACTTCTGGCGTCATACCATTTCCAACCTGCTAACCCACTGGAACATTCATTACCAAATGATGCATCATCGAAAATCCAACCCCTTACCCTCTATGAAGCTCTGATGTGTCATTCTGTTCTGTTCGCTTGCTGATTTTTACTATACCACAAGAAAGAGTAAGTATTTTGTTTTGCATGACAACAAAACGAGCATCATAATATGACGCAAAATCTAGCTCATGAAAGGATTGTGAGCTTCCAGAAAGCTTCCAAGCTTCGCCTCCGAACAGGTTTAGCCGCAAGGATTGGAAGCATTTCACAAGGCGTTCTCATAGCCACGTGTGATTGTCCAACGTCTCTCGCGTCACCAGTCGTGTGGTCTGGACCACGTGGGAGACCAGTCACCTGTAAATACTATGCAGCCTGCTTGCGCTTTTTTTCAAATGGGGCAGTCTCTGAATAATTTTGTTTTTTTTTTTTTTTAGCACAGCATAATCAGCGTTTTAGTTCCCCAAACATAACCAGGCACAGATTTAGACTCGACAGAATACACTACCTTTCACTTTCATTTATTTGCATTCCTGACCAATACCTAATCATTATTGCAACCTCATCTCCTGCAACACTTGATTTCACCCATACAGTCCTTGAAACGAACATTTTTCTGCTTGCATCTATCTCCATACTCTTCCCTGACTCTACAGCTTTCTACTAACATATAAGCAATTACTCTTTGTCCGTCCCATTCCTTTGATTATTACCATTTCACCATTGTCGGGCTAAACGCCAAAATAGCCTCCTACCTCTACTTGAACTAATCATCTACTATTCATTACTTCTCCTTTTTATGCACATTTATATGCTCTGGACTTTGTAATTTACCATTCTCTCTCTCTCTCTCTCTTTTTTTTTTTTGCCGTGACCATATTTGTTACAAAATATCTGCAAACCGAATACTTCTAGTGATTTGTTGACTTCACACTACGCAATACAACAAAAATGCAATTATTTTCCTTTTCCGCCAACCCACGGGAGTGAAAACATTTCCGCCTTATTTTGATACAGAAGAGAACAGGTTTGCCTGCAATATATAATTATATGTATACACACACACACACACACACACACACACACATATATATATATATATATATATATATATATATATATATATATATATATATATATATGTGTGTGTGTGTGTGTGTGTGTGTGTGTATGATGTATGTATGTATGTATACACACACAAACACACACACACATATATGCATGTGTGTGTGCTTTTTGTGTATATATATGTATATATATAGATACATATATATAACATTTTTTCAGTTTCTCAATAAGTCCTTAGGGATTCAGACGCAGAAAACTATTTACAGCTGGGTAAACTGACAGGCGGTACGACAGGAGCAATCCACGAACGCAACCGCCTTCATCGGACTGCTGCACTTCTGAAGCGGCAACTTAAAACATTACTGTATTGCTGCCCTTGCACATAATGAGAGCTAGTTTCGCTAAAAAGATATTGATTACACTTTGAACTTTATCTGCAATTGTTGCTCATGTATTTTATGCGTAATTTGTTCAACACAGATGACAATGCATAGCATGTCATTTATGTTACAGAATATGTTTTCTGGATAACTTTCATATGCCATTGGTTTGTAGCCCCTTTTATAGCCAACAAGGTGAGCATAAAAGGTTTCTCGTTTCACAAATGAACAACAATGATCTCATCTATTTTTCATACAGCTCTCATTTTCCACGGAATAGCTATACTTGTCTAAATTACCTTAAAACATTGTATCAAGAGCAACGCTATCAATTCCCTTTGCTCTCCAGGAATTGGCTCTACGATTTGTCTTGTGGCTTCCATTGCCATAACCATTAGAAGTTCTAAGTGCTATTTATCTCTGTTCCTTTTCTTACCAAGTTTCTTACATTTCCTCGAAATCGTCCATTGCACATCGTTTGTGCGCAAAAGAAATAAGAAAAAAGCAATTTGCTGCCATGAGACAAGGGCCAAAGAGGGGACACCGAGCCGAAACATACACGTGCCGTCGTGTGTGGGAAAATGGAGTATAAATGCATTGTTTCGACGGTACTCTTGCAAAGCAGAGCCAATGCCCGAAGAAAGGGAATGGAGAAGTTTATAAAAGGATAGTTATTGCTAAGACAAAAGAATAACCATTGAATTTATGCTCTTTAAATGCGATATTCAAATGAAATAAAAGAGAGTTGTAGTCACAGAAGCAAGAGTGAAACCGAGAGAGAGAGAGAGAGAGAGAGAGCACACTCTTTCAGCAACAAAGTCAACTCTGGTACAAGGTTCCACAAGGAAGGTATTAAATATTTATCATGACTCTTGTATCGCTCCAGTGCTCAAAGAGCTAGACCTGTTGTCCAGACGTTGTCGCTCAAAGGGACACATGTCAGGGGAAAGGCAAAGACAAGACATGGGAGAAAAAAAAAACGAATAATAGCTGCAAGGATAAAGGCTGTGAGGGGGGAGAAAGAGAAAGAGAGGACGAAGAGGCAATTAGCAGGATGTCGAGAGTAAATAGACGGACAGAAGGACAGGGGAAAGAAAAGATCTCGGCTGCATGTACTTGCTGCTGAGTGCCATTAGTTTTATTTAGCTAATTGGTCGCAGTGTTGTTTAAACCGGCTCCAAAACGTCTCCAAAAGGCATTAATCTCCCCAGTGAAAATTGGATCATAAAGTGTTATATTATAATACTTCCATGGCAACATATTTATAGCTTCTGTCTAAGTTCTCTATTCACGTTAAGAGATTGGATTACAACCAAAATAAAACTAATTTCTGTTTAAAAAAAAAAAAAAAAATATATATATATATATATATATATATATATATATATATATATATATATATATATATATTTTTTTTTTTTTTTTTTTACAGCACAATAAAAACCAAGTTCAGTCGACAGCACTCTTAGAGTTTGTCCACGCTACAGTAAAACATGTCATAAAAACACGTCCGCAACATATCGCTCATGCATCACAACAAGGATAGACAGAAGACGACGACTTCTTGCTTTGTACGATTATCCAGAGGGTTGTCTTTCATTTAAGGATGTTGATTTATTTACAACCTGTTCGTGACATATATGCGATAAGTTGCCAACGCATGTGAATATATATATATATACTGTATATATATATATATATATATATATATATATATATATATATATATATATATATATATATATATGTATATATATATATATATATATATATATATATATATATATATATATATATACAGTATATATATACACATATATATATAATACATATATAAGAGAGAGGCAGGCGGTCCTATATAAGACCACTTCTCTGGCAGTAATTCGAAGATAAGCAATCGAGATGAAATTCGTCCCTAAAGTTAAGGTTTCCTCCGTAGGCTGCAGGACTTGTTCAGCAACTGTCTTCCCACCACCTCCTTTTACCGCGGCGACACCACTAACCTTTACGCCGTAGGGAGATTTTGACAAAAATAGTTCGAAAAATTTTGATTTATTCAAGACTGACGACTTATTTTGTGGGTGATATGGACACGTGTACAGAAAATGACGCAATGCATTCAGGAAATAACTTATTTACTGAAGTGATAAATGACGCTACCCTTTCTTTCATGTTTTGAAAGAAATTCAGTCTGCATTTTCGCGGGTAAGTGCTTGTGATGTTAAACTGCAGTGAAAACAAAGCAATATTAACTAAGAACAATATGTAAACAATTGAGAGATGCTGTCGAAACATTCAGCCTAAAATGATAACAAAAGTTTCGGGTATGTCAGCAACTGTAAATTCGCAACTGGTTCGTTAAACTGAGTCATAAACTCTTCGAACAATCGATCTTGCAGTTAAACCTTTTCTGTGTTAGGGCGCCTTTTGTTACAATTAAATACCGAGTTTGCCTCCGTTCGGTGATCCAGAGCAAATGCTTGACATCAAGAGCGATTAAGTGGAGATGATCACTGTACATTTTATTCCATAATTTTCTGTGACATTCGGTAGTAAAGTGTTTCCCCTTGATAGATTTTAGTTTCTTAGTTTCATATGTTGGAAGGTTAAGTCTAGCGTAAGAAGGGAAATGTTGGCATTTGCAAAATGAATAGCGTAAGAAGGGAAATGTTGGCATTTGCAAAACGCATAGCGTAAGAAGGGAAATGTTGACATTTGCAAAATGCATAGCGTAAGAAGGAAATGTTGGCATTTTGCAAACGCATAGCGTAAGAAGGGAAATGTTGGCATTTGCAGAACGCATAGCGTAAGAAGGGAAATGTTGGCATTTGCAAAACGCATAGCATAAGAAGGGAAATGCTGGCATTTGCAAAACGCATAGCGTAAGAAGGGTAATGTTGACATTTGCAAAACACATAGCGTAAGAAGGGAAATGTTGGCATTTGCAAAACGCATAGCGTAAGAAGGGAAATGTTGGCATTTGCAAAACGCATAGCGTAAGAAGGGAAATGTTGGCATTTGCAGAACGCATAGCGTAAGAAGAGAAATGTTGGCATTTGCAGAACGCATAGCATAAGAAGGGAAATGTTGGCATTTGCAAACGCATAGCGTAAGAAGGGAAATGTTGGCATTTGCAGAACGCATAAGCGTAAGAAGAGAAATGTTGGCATTTGCAGAACGCATAGCGTAAGAAGGGAAATGTTGGCATTTGCAGAACGCATAGCATAAGAAGGGAAATGTTGGCATTTGCAAAACGCATAGCGTAAGAAGGGAAATGTTGGCATTTGCAAAACGCATAGCGTAAGAAGGGAAATGTTGGCATTTGCAGAACGCATAGCGTAAGAAGGGAAATGTTGGCATTTGCAGAACGCATAGCATAAGAAGGGAAATGTTGGCATTTGCAAAACGCATAGCGTAAGAAGGGAAATGTTGGCATTTGCAGAACGCATAGCGTAAGAAGAGAAATGTTGGCATTTGCAGAACGCATAGCGTAAGAAGGGAAATGTTGGCATTTGCAGAACGCATAGCATAAGAAGGAAATGTTGGCATTTGCAGAACGCATAGCGTAAGAAGGGAAATGTTGGCATTTGCAAAACGACAGCGTAAGAAGGGAAATGTTGGCATTTGCAGAACGCATAGCGTAAGAAGGGAAATGTTGGCATTTGCAGAACGCATAGCATAAGAAGGGAAATGTTGGCATTTTTGCAAAACGCATAGCGTAAGAAGGGAAATGTTGGCATTTGCAGAACGCATAGCGTAAGAAGAGAAATGTTGGCATTTGCAGAACGCATAGCATAAGAAGGGAAATGTTGGCATTTGCAAAACGCAGGTCCAGTAAATACAGCAACAAGTACGTGGCACTGCCCGCTTGCCAAGGTAGCTGGATATTGAGTGGATGAGTGACTGAAAGTCTTAGGTAGTCTGAAATTTGGACTTAATAAGGACCCATAATTGTACCATTACTTCTCACGAACAATAACTCACGCAAGAAATTTTACTTTTGCATCCGAATCCCGGCAGCAGTATCCTTGTCACAAAGCAAAAATATATTTATATCCAATCATTCTTCAGCTGACTTATCAATCACGCTTTTTGTGTGGCTTAGAATAGAGTGAATTTTTTTTTCTTTAAGATACAAGCAGCGTTCCAGTTCTCTTTCTGTATCGCTAAAAACGTTCCAAAATGAAAATGGGAACAGTCATGTCTTCTAAACGGTACATGGCACTTTCGAGTTAGACTACATTCTTAAGGTCTTTCGACGTTTCAGTATCCGTTTTCCCTTTCCAGATCAGCTTTTTGCCTTCGTTTTCTATAAATCATTTTTCAAAATCTATGGACGTCACTTTACCTAACATGGATACATGATATGGCACTTTCCAGTTAGACTACATTCTTAAAGTCTTTCGACATTTCAGTATCTGTTTTCCCTTTCCAGATCAGCTTTTTGCCTTTGTTTTCTATAAATCATTTTTCAAAATCTATGGACGTCACTTTACCTAACATGGATACATGATACTTGATATTGATAAGTACATATTTGTACGGATATCAAATGTCGCAGAAAATCATATCCAAACTATGGAACAAAAAAAAAATTTATGTATGACCCAGCCACAAGAAACCAGCCCGGAGAATTTTTTAAGTCAATCCACTTGGTTTCTACTCTTGTAGAGGGACAGGGACCCACTGCATTGGCTTATGGCGCGTCAGAACTTTCGTTCCCGATCACGAATCCATTATTACACCAAGTTCAAAGAGCCAATTGTGGAACTATGTTTTCGAAATTAGCTTTTCTATTCAAGGTCAAGGCCTGGAAATGATTACGATAATGAATAAAAACGATTAAGATACTGAATAATAATAAGATTGACAACAGTATAACTCCCGAGTGCAAAATAATAATAATAATAATAATAATAATAATAATAATAATAATAATAATAATAATAATAATAATAATAATAATAATAATAATAACAGGAAAAAGACCTTTAATACAGGTTTTGTTAAACAAAATAGCAGTTTCAACAGCATTCATTTTATATAGTAAACGCTCAGTTCGTCTTAGCAATTGCTTTTCTTGCGCTGGAATGGTTGCAAGCAATTGACCGATATTCATATTCCACGAGAACTACCTCCTACACATCACTAAACCACCGGATATGAATATCGGTCAATTGCTTGCAACCATCCCAGCGCAAGAAAAGCAATTGATAAGACGAATTGAGCGTTTACTATATAAAATAGATGCTGTTGAAACTGCCATTTTGTTTAACAAAACCTGTAAGAATAATAATAATAATAATAATAATAATAATAATAATAATAATAATAATAATAATAATAATAATAATAATAATATTACTAGTAACAACAACCATAACCATATCACAACTAATTATACCACAGTGAATCTGCACATTGCAGTTCTGTAAAAAAAAAAAAATCAAATTAAATGTAATAAAACAACACTGGATCTGGCTTGTCATACTACCTTCCTTCTGAAATCTTTTAGCCTTAATTTTGGAAAATAACACACGTTCTTCTCTTTCTGATCGCCTGAATCACTTTAGGAGTTCTAATTATACCTACTTTAAGAATGCATGAAGTTGTTATGGAAATGTGTGTATAAATATCTGTACATATGTATGTATGTATGTATGTATGTATGTTTCGTAACAAGTTCCCTCAAGAGAACATTACGGAAGCCTAAATGAAATAAGTAATAATAGCAGGATCCTCAGCGTTAAATAGTAAGAAAATGTTTCTAAGCAAAAAAATAATAATGATAACAATATTACATTCTGTAGGCGTTGCCCATAATATCATCTTTAATATGTATCTTGGTCTCCATTCATTCTACATTCTGTATTTCTACCTGGCCTGAACCGAGACAGAGTGTATGTATGTATGTATGTATGTATGTAAGCATTATTCACAGTCGCAGAATCAGAAAAAGAAAGAAAACTAGCACGGTGTATGTAAATGTTCTGAATGAGAAGTGGGGTGCCAATGAGTGCCAAATTTGAGTATATGAAGGTACTGTTAAGAGCCAGTTCTCTATAACAGTGACAAGTAGATGATGAATGCGAGAAAAGAGAGATATTTGTGACTGCTGAGGTAAAGTGTTTGTCTACCTAATATATGCAGAATTAGAAGGACTGATATGCTGAGAAATTTAAAGATACATCGAAAAATTAGCAAAAGGTTTACTGTAGTGGAAAGGGGAATAAATATTTTGAGATGGCCAAACCGTCTAGAGTATATGGAGGACAATAGGTTGGTGAAATAAGCGAATAATTCAAAGGAAGACCGAGCACTTGCTGGGTAGATGGAATGGGACAGGTATTGGAACAAAATGATCCTAATTTTCAGGAAACTGGAATGTACATGCAAATTTATATGGAGCGTTGTCTGTAGGTGGGCTCTGCGCTAGCGAGCCTTCTCGTATAGGTTTGTCGAGAAGATGATTAATAAATTTTAATGAACAGCGGGTTCATCCGCTATTTAATATTTAAAGTATGAGTGATCCAGGGGCCATTGTACTTCTCTCCCTTTCTATCTCTCGCCCTTTCTTTAGACTGAGCTACCCTAATTAGGGGAACTTTTAATGGCGAAAAATAAAATCATTTTTACCTACGTATTCTCTTTCTATTGATCTAACTAAGCATGGTTTGTTCATCTAGCTTGCTCGTATCTTTAATTACTCGACAAAAACGCATGTTCCATTGAATTTCTTATCCTTGATCTTGATATTGATATCTGGCACTGTCGTTCAGTTAGGTCATTTGTGTATGCCATTTAAGGCTATTCATAATTTTGATCACTCTTTGCACTCAGGTTTTAGAAGACTGTACCATCCGCTATGTGTGCTTGCATTTTCTTATTTGACGAGCAACGCTATACAGCTTCCTAGATTCTTTATTCTTGCTGTGACCAACAAATCACGAATTTATTCATTAGAATTTGATAAGTTCCAATGTTTTTTGCTGCTCAGGTTAACGCGAGTCCCACTTCATACTTTATTTGGTATTTATCTTACTTCTATTTCATCGTTTTTTATCTCTCTCTCTCTCTCTCTCTCTCTCTCTCTCTCTCTCTCTCTCTCTCTCTCTCTCTCTCTCTCTCTCTCTCTCTCTCTCTCTTTTACAATTTACTTTTACTTCTCAATTTCTTTCACCGTACTGGGTCGCTATTCCACTTAGGACCCCTGGGCTCGGGACATTCTACAACTAGGTTACAATTTAGCTTTAGATAAGTTAGTTAAACTAAGCAGTAAATCAAGGATATAATAATCGGTTGGACAAGGGTAAAGGACTTGGGACTTCATACTAAAATTATTGCGCCTTCACATATTTACATACATACACATACACACACACACACATATATATACATATATATGTATATATATGTATATGTATATATATATATGTATATATATATATATATATATATATATATATATATATATATATATGTATATGTATATATATATATAAATATAGATATATATAGATATATATATATATATATATATATATATATATATATATATATATATATATATATATATATATATACATATACATATACATATATATCTGTGTGTGTTTTGTGTGTGTGTGTGTGTGTGAGAGAGAGAGAGAGAGAGAGAGAGAGAGAGAGAGAGATTCAGAATTTCCTATTTGCAAATTTACTTGACTGTAGGTTAGGAAAACAAAAAAAAAAAAGAAAAATCATTTGAAAGGAATGTTATTCCATCCTCAAAATTCACTCGTAAATATCAAATAAATACGGGAACAATTTTGCATTAAAATATTCAGTGACTGATTTTATCGCTGTCTCACTGGAACACTGAATTAAAAAAGAAAGAATGATTTATAAATTTCGTTTCCATTACATAACATCGTGAACATTTAAATATGGGTTTGCACACGTATAGATCACAGAAGGACGAGCGAAAACTTCTGAAACGAATGAACTATGCTGACTGAAACTTACAATATTCGTATTGGGAATTTGTTCATAGAAACTAATGGCGTATTATTTTCTTATTTAACACTTTCTGTTTTTGCGAAGCATAACGTGCAATCATTTTCACAGTGCGCTCTCTTTCAATCACTGTAATGTAATGTTTATGCTTGTTTTATTTTTACATATTTATCTCAATTTTTATTTCTTTTTTTTTTACCGTTTGCATCATATTTTCTGTATGCGGTCACGTTGGAATCAATGAGGAATCAGGAAAATTTTGGAATGAGCATTGGAGAGCTTTCGGCAAGTCAGTTTATTTCCTTTTCTTATAAAATCTCTTGTGTGTATTGTAACTTGAAAAAAAAAAACATAGAATATAATCCTATGTTCATGTCTTCTATTCCTCAATCCAGTCTTGTGGCTCCATGGAAGGGATGGGAAAAGCTTCAGAAAATCCTTCTTCCTTTCAAAGCTTTGATTTTGGCCAAGAAGTCATTAGCTCCTTACACATGAGATCACAGATTATCATTGATCCTATGTGGTGACGGTATACGTCCAAATGTGTTAAAATTACGATTATTAATTATTATTATTCAGAAGATCAACCACTCTTCATATAGAGCAAGCCTATACAGGTACCACCGACTTAAAATTCAAGCTTCCAAAGAATATGGTGGTCATTTGAAAGAAGTTACAGAAGATTATAGGAAATACAGAAAGAACAGATCATTATTAGAAAATAAAAAAAATAAATCGGTAAATTAATAAATAGATAAAAGTATAAATAATGTAGTAAAATGTAAGGTGGATTGTTTTAGGATAGCAGTGCTTATCATCTTCACTTGAACTTAAGAGGTTCTAATTGCACACCATCTTCAGGATGAATGAGAGAGACTAAGCAAAACAACACTCTGTTGGTTATGAATAACAAAACATTTTTTACTCAAATGCATTGTTTTTGTACATCGATAGCTTGCGAAAAATGTTTGCAATTAATGATCATAGATATGTAATACACAGCCTCGTAACACTGAATGAATTTCCAGTATATTTTTGGAAGAGAACAATATTCCTGCAGGCTATCGATACAGAAAATAGCTGTTGCGAACGTAATTTCATTTTTATTCCTACATTACCCAATTCACGTAAAAAAAAATAAATAAATAATAATAATAATAATAATAATAATAATAATAATAATAATAATAGCATGAGTCACTAAAATGCTCAAGAAATCCCACAGTGGTGTAAATGTAAATATATATATTAGAAATATATATACAAACGAGACCTTTCATTTGCATATATATTTCTAATATATATTTACATTTACACCATTGCAGATTTTCTTCATAATAATAATAATAATAATAATAATAATAATAATAATAATAATAATAATAATAATAATAATAATAATAATTTTATTATTATTATTATTATTATTATTATTATTATTATTATTATTATTATTATTATTATTATTATTAAAAAAATTCATAAGGTTTTGTCTTTACGAACTCTGCAATAATTAGCATACTGTTGTAAGCGTTACTTCTCGATCTCCTCTGAAACGTTGAAATCTTTGACATGGAAGTCACTGTTGAGAAACGGCCATAAAATTTTGGTGGGGACGAATATACGGATCTGGCGAATGGCTTCATCGTCCATAAGGCTAAGCCGCCTGACATGGTTGGGTAATTGGGTTCACCTCTCAACCAGTTCTGAATTATACACACACATACGTTATTGCTACTTAGTCTCCCAGTCTTGATTACTGCATTCTGATGAATGCACACGACCTTGGGATTTGACTCAGATTTATATATATATATATATATATATATATATATATATATATATATATATATATATATATATATATATATATATATATATATATATATATATATATATATTATATATATGTTTATATATATGTGTATATATATTATTTATATTTATGTATATGTATATATATACATGTATATATATATATATATATATATATATATATATATATATATATATATATATATATATATATATATATATATATATATATATATATATATAAATATATATATATATAAATAATATATATATATATATATATATATATATATATATATATATATATATATATATATATATATATATATATATACATACATATATATAAAGTCACAAAAATCATTATATATCGAATTCACTATACTTTAAGGACAATTTACACTTAATGGGAATTACGTCCGATAAATGCATCTGCTCTAGCCAGAATTTGAACTTGGACATTTGGTTTAGATAAAACAATCAACAGTCGACTTTGATCACTTGGCTACGAATAGATGTACTTGTTATTATATGTATAATACGTGCATCAGCCGAACCTGGCCGAGTGTCCAAAGTGGACTGTTTAGCGAGGTAGTTAAGCCGAAGGCATAAGTTCAAATATTAGCCGGGGATGATGTATTTATCTGCAATAATTCTTCTTAGGTGTAGGTTATCCAGAGTAAATTCGATATTAAAAAATTTGTGATTTAACAAATATAATAACGACTTTTGTCTGAAGACTGGATGGATAGTCCAGCAACCTATCTGAACCCTAAATTAATGCTGAAATAACTTAGAATCCCTGTCCATAAGCTTTAAAACATGATATTCAGAGTGAACTGGAAGAGATTAGTATATGGACATTTGTGGTACACTCTGCAAGTATCAGATTTATAACACTAGAGTAAAAGGTAAATTTCTGCTTTGTGAAAAAGTTTGTTGGAATCCTTCCATAAGACCTCATTGGCAAAAGTTTTATATGACTGTTGAGTGAGTAAGTTAGACACCACAGGTTTTGGCCTCTGTGCCAGTAGGCTGGGATTGGTACCAGGGTGCGTGAATTTGTGACAAAGTAACCTTGGGCTTGGTGGACATTTATCAAGGGTTAGCGAAGGAAGGAAATAAGAGAACTTCCAAGGTACAATTACATAACAGACGAGAAAATTACATACACGACGACTGATAGAGAGAAGAAAAAGATGACAAGTTACCAAAGTAGAGGGAAGAAAGCAGGTAAGAACTCAGGGGAGAATGAAAAGTTGTTCTGCAGGGAGGCAATTGCAAGGAGAAAAGTTTTTATTAACAAAATCGTGAAATGCAAAATGAAAGATACAAATGGAATTCAGTCCTGAGTTTCTGGAGAGATTATATTTAAGGCATGTTGAATATAGAAGATAGAAATTAGGCAGAGCTCAACGATGCAAGAGTGGGAACGGTTAGTGTAATTTTAAGAATTTCTGTGGAAGTGGTTGCTGAGAAGACAAGGCCATTATGAGACTGAAAAATGGAATAGCACCAGGAGCTGAGCAGATAGCAAGTTAGATACTGTGGTATGAGGGTGAGAGTGTGATTGAGTGGCTGAACAGGGTTTATAATACATATCTGTTTGAGGCAGATCTAAAGGAATAGGTAAAAGGTGATGGTAATTAATGTAAGAATTATGGGGCATGATATTGCTTAGGATGCCACGTTATACAATTCGTTTTTTTTAAGTGAGAAAGAAAGGCCCAAATTTCACTCTTGGTGATTCTGTCAGCAAAGGGGCTGATAAATATCATCATTGTAGGGACACTTTAAGGCGCTGGGTTCAACTCTAATTGGCACACAATCGTGAAAATCAAGTCTGAATGCATATTACTAAAATAATTAGAATATACCTATATGATTAGTTCATTAACTCATCTTGAAAAAAAATCTTAACCTTCATCACCCATATCATTGACCCCAATGCTCTCAACTTCTGGAGGACATTGCTTTACAAAATAAATATATATTTCTTTATGGTAAATATTGCGTTCAAATGAGCAAATGGGAGGATTTATCTGAAATTTGTTTTGGGAGTGCTATGGGTCTCTCTAACTAACTATAAGTGATATTAAACATCAAGATATTTCACTAATTGCTAAATGGCTAACTAAGTCTTCAAGAAGTTACAGCAATATGCATAAAGTCAACTAGTACAGTTACACAATAATAACTCCTTGGAATCTGTAATATAATTTGAGAAGCTATAAATGTCCTTGAATACAGTTTGATTTGATCAGTAAAAGTCTTCTCATGAGCCACTGAAGTAGCCTCAAATTAAGAACAGCATTTAGAATGCCTCAAAGGCTACTTGAGATGACACTATTCCTGTAGGTGAACAAGCTAAAGAGAACGTGGAGGGGTTAACCACCCACACAGTTATAAGACCTGAAAAGATATACTTAATTCCTAGTGTTTGAAGGCCAAATATGGTTCAAAACCATCAGGATTCACATCTACCCGTTTTATTGTTGCAAACCACTAAAGCTGTACAGTGACGTTTCCCTCTCATTGTTGTCAGGTGGGGGAATTATTGACGGTTTGCAAAAGGTGATAAGGTGCAACTCCGTGACTAATGCCTCTGCTTTTCACGGACCCGTGGTATGCACTACTACAGCCAGCTTACTCCAATTGCCCGCCTCCAAAGCTTTCGCTTTTGCTGTGAGACTGATAAAGGGATAACCCATTACTCCTTTTCCGCCCTCACTCAGAGCCGTGACAGCATTTTCGAGAGGAGATTATTGGTGAAATCACCAAGAGCCGCCACACCTCAGTTCAGTACCAGTCACCCTACTGATTAACAACTTACTGAAGCAAACAGAATAATTTATATTTGATACCAGAATCAAGTCACTGCAACACCGCCGACTCAGTACCTTAAATTTGTGAAAATAGGAAACAGTTTTACATGAAACGGTTTAAACACGCCGCAATAAAGAACAATGCCTTTTTGATAATGTTAAGCGGAGAAAGTTAAGTATACCTTAGTTTTACCAGACCACTGAGCTGATTAACAGCTCTCCTAGGGCTGGCCCGAAGGATTAGACTTATTTTACGTGGCTAAGAACCAATTGGTTACTTAGCAACGGGACCTACAGCTTATTGTGGAATCCGAACCACATTATAGCGAGAAATGAATTTCTATCACCAGAAATAAATTCCTCTAACTCTTCATCAGCCGGCCGGGGAATTGAACTCCGGCCCAGCGAGTTCCAGTCCTCAGCTCTACCGACTCACCCAACGAAGAGCTAATGTTAAGCGGAGGATAAATACAATCGTCACCCCAGATTTCAGTTACGAAACCTTCAAGCCCTCCAAACTCACAGCTTTCAAATAACAAATAATGGAAACACACATCAAGTTCTCACAAAAGAATTTTTCACCATAACTATAGGGAAACACCATTTTGAAAATTCTCAGAATTTGCGCATTATCGCACTGCATATCTACTGATTTTTTTTTTTTTATTTCCCTGGGGTTAATCTGTTATTATCTTGGTACCAAAGAATGAAATTAACGCAATCTGGTCAAAATAACAAACACAAGAAACATCAGCTGCTTAAGTACTCATATCTATAGAGGTCACCAGAATAACGAACCATCTACCTGCAATGTCAATATGTTCTGTTCTCCACGTCCCGTCATAAACGAAGTTCATTCGATGACTAAATTTACCTTCAAGCACCAAACAGAAGATTTTGTTTTTCTCTGAGTTTCTTGGTCCCACACTCCCAAAACAGTAAGCACCATTCATGTTTTTAAAAGGTAATACTTGTTTTTCTTCTTTCTGGGATGTCATTTCCAAAAGCCTCTTCATTTCCAAACGTATTATTTCAGGATTCCAAACCACATCATTTTGGTATTCAGGATTCCAAATCACATCGTTTTGGCACTCAATTTGTCACCGCCATAAGTACAAAACATTCTCAGCTGTATGAAGGGCGCATCTGATCCAGACTTGCTTTATGTCCCTAATTTCTTTTAATATATATACAATTTTTGGCCCATCATCAATATTACTTTTTTCTTCTTCCATTAAAACATCTGTCTTGACATGATACAACTGTGGATCAAAAGCTCTCGTTTAGCTGTAGTTTTAATGTGCCTACGTTTTTACTAATGAAAAATACGCATTTCCTCAACTTTTTTTTTTTAAACGAGGTTATCATGGTATTCAATGCACCCCATGAATTCATTTTGCATCTATAAAAGCCCCGTTCCATGTTTTCCCTTCCAGCCTGTATGTACATTCCTCTTTTGAAAGGAAGTGATCCAAAAAAAAGAATATCTTTTCAAAAGCACATCTATCAAAGGTTCAATCTATTCTCATTTATCCCCCTACACTTATCTTACAAAACATATGCGCACGTGTGTGGCGTGCGTGCACGTGTACGTGAAATTCTCTTGATTTCAAGAGAGAGTTGTGGTTGATTCTTTTCGCATGTCGAACATTTGCAAATTTGCAAATGCGAAGTAAAGTGCAGAATTCGGGTTCACTAACTGGAAAAGGTTTACAATTCTGAATAGGGATCGCCGATGTATATATTTACTTAAAACCTTCACAAAGATAAAGTTCAAACTGCGGCTTGTATGATCCATATCCATTGATAAATAAGATGAACTGAAAGCAATGGAAGGTTTTTGAAATTCACAAAATCAAACCCATGCTGACTTTTTTTTTCTTTGTATGCGGGCATTTTACCCTGAAGATACATTATGCTTGCCAATTAAAATGCCTTTTAGTTCAGTACAATGAATATATTTCTACGTACATTACGAATAATAACGAGACCAATAATCTCATTAAAGATGCAAAGGCATCCTAATGTCATTCAGCCCCTTGGGATTAAATGGAAAAATCTGTTACCTAATGATAACTGAAATATTTACGAAATACGGAGCTGGAGTGATATGAATAATTCTCTTTCAGCTCAAAGGATAGCCACTTTACTTATTAAAGTATTCATATGAAAGGGTAGTTATCCACTGAAAACGGATTTTGCCTAATACATACAAACAAAGAAGCCCAGGACCTCGTAGCACAGTCGCACCCAACTGCCCCCAACCCCCAGTTACCCTAAAAACAAAAAAAAAAAGGTTATAACAACAAACGTAAGAGTTAAAATCGGCGCGCGCACGAACGCCGCGTATCATCGCAACCACACGCTCACTACTAACTCGATCAAAGCTCAATTAATTCACTCGCCGGAAGCCGCAACGAGATCGCTGACCGGGGGAAATTCAATAAACATACAGGCAACCCTCTAGAGACTTCCTGATCTTAAGACAACAAGGATTATCAGTGATGGCTTCCACAGCCGGCCACTATTCTAGAAGCCGGATTCGCTTACCCCACAGAGCAGGGCTTAACGACTTCCTTGTTTCTAAAAGAAACAGGTAAAATTTCCGCGCAGCAATAAATAGATGTTTTTGTTGTTAAAAGGGTTGCTCTCTCTCTCTCTCTCTCTCTCTCTCTCTCTAAGAAGATTTCAGTTTCGTAAATGTCTGTTGAGCTATGATTAAAAACGAACGGTAAACTTTTCACTCGGCAAGGAACAGACATTCCGCTCGATGAGCTGATTATCGATATCATCAAATATCATTTTCATCTCCGTCTGCTCATCTGTCAGTCATCTTCTCTCTTTTTTCGTCATATTCGGATTCGTACATACATATAGGTATACCAATAGGAATTTTATCTAGTGGTAAACTGGTTACTTATTGTTAGGTTCAATGTTCTTGTAGCCGTCTTCCATTATGTACTTTTTTTTTTTTTTTTTTTTTTTACTTTGACTTTGACTACTTCGTCAAAGTATATTCTGAAGGACGGAGGAATTATCATTCTGAAAGATGAAGAAACATTTTCAACTATCATCTGAGTTTATATATATATATATATATATATATATATATATATATATATATATATATATATATATATATATAGATATATATATAGATATATATATATATATATATATATATATATATATATATATATTTATATATATATATATATATATATATATATATATATAGATATATATATATATATATTTATATATATACTGTATGTATATATATATATATATATATATATATATATATATATATATATATATATATATATATATATATATAAACATACGCAAAATCGTGCGTCTGTGTATGCTCACGTGCGTATGTGCATAATCTTGAAATCATCGAACACATAACAAATATCTGATGAGAAATCAAACCAATATCCCCCTATCTCGGCGGCCGTGTTAACAGTCTATAGATGCTGTCACCTACCACCCGCCCCTTCCCATAGGAAAGGTAAAATATGACGGTAACCTTCTTTAAGGTTGAAATTACCTTAGTGTATCGGTTATCGATAGACTCTAACAACCTCCTTTGGGACAGAAATAGGAACATCTCTTCCAGACAGAGAGAGAGAGAGAGAGAGAGAGAGAGAGAGAGAGAGAGAGACCTAAGTAGTATGGAATGTGATGGGGATCGAGAATCAGTAAAGAAAGACGGAAAAAATCAATAAGACTTCGAGGTCCGGACATCCAAGCGATGGAAGTACGGAGGCGCATGCGCGGCCATGAGCAGTGGCCGTGAGTTTGTTATCGTATTAAGAAGGCTTTGGAAATCTTACAACCTTCTTTGATTCGCCTTTCCGCCCTTTTCAGATCCCGAGGGCAAATTACGACAAGAAGTCTCTATTAGTGGATTTCAGAGGCAGAAATCAAATCGTTTATTGTCAAAAGATCAAATACACCCAACTTTTAGCGTAGATAATTGGAAGGAAAATATAAGGGGTTTTGATGTTTTGAATCTCTAAATCTAATTTTTTTTTCTTTGCGTCGTTCATAACGTACACTTTTATATGTACGAGTTAAAATGGGGAAGTCTTTACTGCAATCAGACTTATGTAGAAGTCAAACCCAACATTTATTTCTCTAACACAAATTCGAATGAAATAATACGTATATTCCGCATTTAAACAAAAACAAGAATTTTTTTTTTCTCTGCTTTCGGTTCCGAGCGTACTTTGGGTGTTGTCGCATATATATCTCAGTATACGATTTCTACAGCGAGTAATTAGGAGATCAAATTGATAATTACTTTTTTATTCCATATGCTCATATACAATGCAGATTTGTGAAGAAGTGTTTAAAGGCTGTTTAAAAGCACTAATGTCCATTTACAAAAAAAAAAAAAAAAAAAAAAATCATTCTTTCGCTCATTCAATTAGTCCTGCCAACAAACTAAAATACTGTTTGCAACTATTTTTTTCTGGAAGTCAGCCTGTTCTGTTGAGCACGACTAAACGGTCTTTGGCAAAACATTTCTCTGCAGCATATTAGCATAAATCGTAACTTAAAGTTACTTAAAGAAATTAGAATTATTCGCCGAAAATCAAAGGAACGTTAAATCCTGTACCCTGTACCATTACAGCCGATGTACCCATCAAAATCTACTAATCAACCAAGATTTTGTTATTCCATATAGTGAAAGAGTAAATAGAAGTTTCAAGAAAGATAGAAAATTCTTCTTCTTCTTCGTTTAACGTGCTTTTTCCCACTTTTCATATGGGGTAAGCACGATGCCTTCTTTTGAAGGACTTTTTAATTTGGCGTTGGGGTAGGCCGTAGCCTCGATCGGCTGCCCTGCCTGACATCGCTTAGACCCCGGTAGCACATGTGTATATGCCTCGTGCCAAATCCCCAGCTCCCTTTCCCCTAGCAGCGAGGAGACGTGAGCGGTTTAGGCCGACAGTTCGAGACGTGTAAGGCGTCTGTTATGTTTTTAGAAGATGTTGGAGTGGCTCTGTTTGTGTGTGTATTAAGAAACATAATTAACCAATTACTAATGCTATCGTATCTAAACCCCCTTAGTTCTTCGCGGATGTAGACCGTGAAAGAATAATCTTTAAATAATAAGTTAAAAATGCTCTGAAGTTTCTTCGGCGCAATCGAGTTTTCTGTACAGTGTATAATGCTGTATGAACATCTCAGCCGTGGCCCATGAAACTTTCAGCCACGGCACGGTGGTCGCCTGTGTTGTTGGCACCTATAGCGGTGCCAAACGCACGATCATGGCTAAGTTTAACCTTAAATAAAATAGAAGCCGCTGAGGCTAGAGGGCTGCAATTTGGTATGTTTGATGATTGGAGGGTGGATGATCAACATGCAATTTGCAGCCCTCTAGCCTCAGTAGTTTTTAAGATCTGAGGGACTGACAAATAGCCATCTCAATAGATTTCTTATACAGAAAACCAAAAATGACTTTTTGGGGCTAATACCTGTAAAACATATCCTGTTTCAGGTAAGTATGTAATACTGACTTATAACTGACTCCGACACTGTCATCAGATTTTCTTTTGAATGTATTCCCGCTGGTCTACGGCCTCTCAAGGACTGTCGATAGAACCACAAACCATTTTAGTCTTCAAGGAACATAGCTGGTATAGTGTACCCTTGAGACCTTTCAAGTTTTATTGGTTCTGTTACCTTTCCATCCACCAGCTTCAAAAAAAAGGGGGAATCAAGGTATTACTTTATACATAGCACAGTACTCATGGGTCTTAGTCTTTGAATCCATGTGAACTACGATCATCTGAGAAAGGTCCCATTGTAACGACAGTTTCTATCCGCCATCAGCACTATCAAAAGTATTAGAGAACCTAACCCCCAGCCCCCTCACACACAAACAATGGCCAGCATATGTTCTGTGTCCAGGCTTACAACCAATACCTATCAATCGGCTACCAGCGCACAAGGTCTAGGCCTAAGGGATGGAGATTCCCCTCATAAAACCAGAAATTTTCCTTTGATGAAATTCGCTTTCATAGTCAAACACTGAACATTTTCTCAATGAAGTCCACAGCCTAGTTGATTAGTTGACAGCGCGATTTGCTCTACGTCTCTTTTTATTCAAGTTATTTGATGAAAGTTTGTTGTGCATTTACTACCTAATATTTTGTAGCACCAAGACAATTTTTTTTTGGATTCCTCAACATACTTACTACAGAAAATGAAACTGATACTTGGAGGAAACCTGAGAAAATAAAGAAGTATTTATGATAAAGAGTAAACGGAAATGCCTCACTGTTACACACTTAAACAGAGCGAGGTTAGAAATCACAATTAACAGCTATGAAAAGATCCAAGGTTACTGTCGTTCTTATGAATTAAGATGTATGATATTCATTTTACTGAAACGATCTTTTTTGAGGGACATTGATGCCGGAAAGCAAAATGTTAGGAGACGTAAATTGTAATCTCTAGTCGGAAGTTGTCTTCATGACAGTAATTATTTATCCCTTTCCAAATTTCTAATTACATCCAATTATACGCATTTGCTAATTCAATTACTAACGCTTTCCTAAATGAGTTTATCTTCCTCCCCGTCTTGTTATCCATACTTTATCCCTTTATCTTATTAAGTAAAATTTAGGGTGTAGCCGAACGGCTCTGCTAAGAAAGCGGCATCACATTTTTTTTATTTATTTTTTTTACGTCGAATAATTCAACAAATTTATCTAAAAGGTTCCCATCTTATACCCCATTTTTTTACTCCTCTCTCTCTCTCTCTCTCTCTCTCTCTCTCTCTCTAAAAACAAATTATTCTCTCTTTCGCTCTCTAAATTTCAATTTCTGTTTTTCGACTTCTACGTCAACGACACATTCTCAAATCTATCTATAACGAAGAGAGCCTTCACGAAAGTTCACCTCTCTCTCTCTCTCTCTCTCTCTCTCTCTCTCTCTCTCTCTCTCTCTCTCTCTCTCTCTCTCTCTCAGCAAACATTTACAGCACATTCGCATCTCACTCACAGCCCCCTTCTCTCATACACACAAAAAGCAAAGTCATCCCGCCCCCTCTTTATCACTCCCCTTCTCGTTTCCCCTCTCTCTCTCTCTCTCTCTCTCTCTCTCTCTCTCTCTCTCTCTCTCTCTCTCTCTCTCTCTCGCCCAGAAAACATTCCATACGCAGTCTCAAGGTATTTTCTTATAATGCAAAGGGCAGCCATCTTTCATAAGCCCCTAAAATGAGCTGACCGGTGACAGGATTCCTCCCGTTTCCGTTGACTAAGCCAACGATTTTTTTTTTATATATATAATCTCATAAGGGAGAAAATCCCCTTTGCTTTCGTTTGCGCCCCCAAACAGTCCTTGACATCTCCGTCTTTAAAAGCTTCCATTCACCATGGTGTTAACTAATTTTTTCCCGTAGCTTGTCGAATTTTATATATGTTCTAATACCTGTTTTTTTTTTTTATTTTGCTTCCATTTTTGCTTTATCTCGTTATTATTTTCATTCTTCATATGTGCAAAAATGCATTTAGTAAAATTCTTATATGGGTATGAATTACATATGTGAAAATAAATAACAGAAGACTAAAAACAAAAATATTTCATAGAGATAAAAATAACAATCAGATAAATATATTCGTGTACAAAATGTGAAAATGAACGAGACGTGTTTTCTTTTTTTTCTCTTTTTTTTTGAGGGGGCAGGAGGGGGAGATAGTTGGAGTGGGATGCCGTACGGTTATGTTTTTTCACATTTTTTTTTCATGAGCCCAGCTTGATTTTTCCCGTGTAGCCGACGAGTATGTACTCCCCATTGCTTTTCACAGAGAACCCCAGAGAGTGGGAACTACTGTTATTTTCGTATCTGAACACGTGGATGAACTTGCGTCAAAAGCTCACGCCTTAATTCAGAATATCATTTCATGTCCACAGATCTTGACAATCAGTCCTTTTTTTCAGATATTTTGCATTACATTAAAATCGTTTAAATAAAATACAGCAAACTGGAAAACAAAATGTTTAAAAATCCCTTAAAACCTTGTATAGCAGTTCTATTTCGGAGGGCACTTATTGCCTAGATATTGTTTTATCCATAAATTTGAAAACTGAATCACTTCCCGAGGACAAAATTATTTCTCTGTTTGCTATCGAATTATCCTCCTGAGAAAGCCCTGTCTAAGAATCCATTTTACATTGCTAATTAAATACAGTCTTCTTCTTATGTTTGCAATGATGACGTAATAACATAACTGAAAACAAAGAGAAAAAACATCCTTTCCTCATATTTAATTAGCAAATTAGATCACATTTTACATGAATCTCGAGGAAATGAAATTTAAGATCAAATTCTTGGAGGAATGCACTCATGTATAACTTATTATGCATAAATCCATATTGGAATGTATAGATATAGATATCCATTATCTCATATATATATGTATATATATATATATATATATATATATATATATATATATATATATATATATATATATATATATATATATGTGGATAACTATATCTTTGCATTCATAGATGGATTTATGCAATAAGCATGTATGTGAGTGCTCGTTCACTCGAGCAATTTTAGTTCCTTGCCTTCCCTTATCTCAATTATACTGTTCCTAAGCACCATCTTCATCTAAATTCAATGTTGTTCATTTCTCCGAGATTCAAATAAAAATGTCATCTAATTTGCTGAGTAAATATGGGGAAAGGATGTTTTTTTTTCTCTCTCTGTTTTCAATTATATTATTACGTAATCAGTGCAAACACAAGACGAAGACTGTATTTAATTAGTATTGTAAGGTGGATTCTTAGACTGAGTTTTCTCAGGAGAAACATTCAAAAGCAAATACGAAATAATTCTGTTTACGTTTTTCTTTGTTCTTTTTTTTCTTGCCGAGGGGAACGCATCAACAAACTTCTGTGAACTACGACCAGCTGAGCTGAAACTCTGGGAAATATATCAGTTTATCCCTGAATTTGAAAACTAAATAATTTCCCAAAGGCATATATATATATATATATATATATATATATATGTGTGTGTGTGTGTGTGTGTGTATACATGTATGTATATATATACATATATATGTATATATGTATATGTATAAATATATATATATATATATATATATATATATATATATATATATATATATATATATATATATATATATATATATATATATATATATATATATATATATATATATATATATATATATATATATATATATATATATATATATATATATATATATATATATATATATATATATATATATATATATATATATATATATATATATATATATATATATAGTATGTGTGTGAGATAGAAAACGTCTAATAAACTTCAATTTACGGGTTCTCCAGTTACTAACTCAAAAGAAAGATCTTGATGATAGCGTTCTGCAGTAAATTGGTAAAATTATATACCTTTGCCATAATATTCTTTTGCTTAAATGCATTTCCAATGTGGAAACAAAATGGTTCACAGTTATAATGAATGCGAATCTGTGTAATGATTGTACCCATAGTCTCTTTCAACTGATTCTTTCCCTACGGTTTACTTGCTGTTACAAGCTCCTTTAACAGGCGCTATTGACCAGTCAGCAAAAACAGTCCGGACACACTTTCGCCAAAGTATGAAAATGTTGCAATGGTAGATGAAATCAAAGGTTTCAATAAGTTTGAATTACAAATTTGTTTGAGTAATTATGAAGCTGAATTCCAATATAGGGAATGAAACTCCGACGTGCTTCTGTGATGTTTATGACAATAATTATATTTTCGTTTTGTGTTAATCTAAATACAATTGATATTTTTTTGTTATCTCGCCATTAATCTTGCGTAACGGATAATGAGATGCCATTAGTTATTATTGTGCGTCATTTAAAGGTCAAATGCATTGCAGAATTGTAACCCATTACGTTTATTAGCAGTAAATTAACTCTCATTTCTGTCAGAGGGATCGCATTGTTCCTTGGGAGTTACTCATCATGCCGTTGTGTCAAGGTTCATTGTTTTGATACTGCATGCATTGTTCATTATATCATACTGATTATCTGTGTCAAAAGATTCATGACCGCAGGTACACATAATATAGCAATCGTAGTATGGTCAGACAGTACTGAATGGGTGACTACAGCGTAATGAAACAAACGTACACACAAACACATACATACATGTATGTATATATGTGTGTATGTACGTGTTGTGTGTGTGTGTTTGTGTAAGTATGAGTATTTACATGTATTTGAAAAAGTTTGTTATGCATTTGTATGCCTCTCTCCTCCCAAAGGTTTGCACATAGCCAGTTGCAAATTGATTCACCATTACAGTTTTTCATGAGGAATATGGCCCGATGCATTCTAGACGAAAATGAAGATGAAATTATTTTTCTAAATCCATAAAATTTCGAGGAATTTTCCGCGTACCTCATAATTTAAAAAGAAAACAAATTCAGACACATGGAGACACTCCCAGCCACCAGAAAGTGCATGTACCTGGTGAAATATACGTGTTGTTTTGACATCTATAATCAATTTTATAACAGTTTATTAAATATGATCTACGGATAAATTATTATTCCCGAATTTTATGTGACTACCTCTAAAGGGGTTGCTACACTATTTTTATATAAGGGCATGATTCTGATTAACAATATTTCCAACATAAGGACCTGAAATAGATACATTGCACTAGAACTAGCTAAACCTATCTGTGCTATTGTATCGTAGTGTTGATGGGTTATTGCCTGTTAGGTTCCAAAATAAATAAGATATAACGGTCACATTTTCCATATACTGTATATTGTATATGTATGTATGTATACACATATAATATATATATATATACACTGTATACTAGCTGACCAACCCGGCGCTGCCCGAGAAATCTCTGAATGACAACCAATAAACTCTCTCTCTCTCTCTCTCTCTCTCTCTCTCTCTCTCTCTCTCTCTCTCTCTCTCTCTCTCCAAATCCTGTTAAGATAGTTACTTCATTTACATTGCCCGGCATTTTTGACATCTCATATTTACCAATTCTCACCCCCCATTCCTTTCAGGGCTGAACTTGGACTTGAGGGCCACCGGGAGTGTCTCTATTCATCCCAGCACTCTCGAAAACTATGGATCAGACTCTAATATCTGTCATTTTTGACATTTTATTTTTCATCTGCCCCTGTTAATAATAATAATAATAATAATTTTTGACATTTTATTTTTCATCTGCCCCTGTTAATAATAATAATAATAATAATAATAATAATAATAATAATAATAATAATAATAATAATAATAATAATAATAATAATATCAATATTTCATTACTAAGTGTGCGGCGTTCCTCTATCTTGGTGGTTAGTTTGTTATTTCTTTCTGATGAGCACCATATTCTTTGGAAGTTTGAAATTCAAGTCATCTGCCCCTTTGGGCTTGTTCCACGGGAATAGTGTTCTTCTGAATAATAATAATAATAATAATAATAATAATAATAATAATAATAATAATAATAATAATAATAAGTTTTATTGAATATTATTGCTGAAGCAGCAATAATATTCAATAAAACCTGTTTAAAAGAGGGTCTGCTGCCAAATAATAATAATAATAATAATAATAATAATAATAATAATAATAATAATAATAATAATAATAATATCACGATTTCATTACTAAGCGTGCGGTGTTCCTCTATTTTGGTGGTTGACTGGCGTAGCAGAGGGGATCTGAAATTCCTGTCGACACTTTGCTAGTATTTATAGGTAGAAAATCCTCTTTTATTCTAATCTATGCCTGCGACCCTTTAGCCCGCAATTAAATAATGAAATTAAGAGAACTTGGGCGGAAATAATAGGGAACGGCGATAATAATACATTCTAATAATAATAATAATAATAATAATAATAATAATAATAATAATAATAATAATAATCATCATCATCACAAATCAACAGTATGGTTTATTCCAAAATCTGGATGACTGTTGGTGGTAAATCCCTTCCAATTACTTTATTTTATACATATTTTAATATAAACTTCTTCTTTTTTTTTTTCAAGTAAAGAACCAGGGGGTGGATGGATGGATGTATAAATGTATACAATAATCTAAGTATGTGCCCTCGAGGAAATTGGAAAATTAAACAGCATGACAATCAGTTTAAACTTCCCGGCTGTAAATTCTGATCCACTGTATGTTCTTTACTTAGAAAAAATTCTATATTTAAATATCTATAAAATAAACTAATCGGAAGGATTTACCACCAACAGTCATCCAAGTTTTGGAATGAACCAAACTGTTGATTTGTGATTGTAGTTATATATATATATATATATATATATATATATATATATATATATATATATATATATATATATATATATATATATATATATATATATATATATATATATATATATATATATATATATATATATATATATATATATATATTATGAGTGTGAACGAATATACGGAAGTACGTATTCTCGAAATGCCAAATTAATTATGTATAAGTGTGTCTGCCTCGGCCAGAATTTGAACATAAGCTGTCTTGATAGCTTAGTGGATAACACAGTTATCCAACTTTTTATCAAACCTAAGCGGCGGAGATTAGAATACTAGCCTGGAATAATAATGGGCATTTATGGCTTAATGTTCAAGAATATAAAATTTTAGGTTGAAATGAGATAAAACCCTCACACACACACACACACACACACACATATATATGTATGTATATATATATATATATATATATATATATATATATATATATATATATATGTGTGTGTGTGTGTGTGTGTGTGTGTGTGTGTGTATGTATTTGAGTGTGACGTGTGTGCTGTGTGAGTGTATGCACGCATCTTCACATATTTTAAGCTGCTAATATTTCAATTCTGAATTAATTGAAAATTTTATGCTAATTTCCTTGTATTTTTTGACTGGGCACATGTTCAATTTTCAAACCACGTTTTGGATGAAGACTTTCTCTGGACAATACACGACACTACACTACTAGTTCCTGAAAAGTATTTAATATTGTATGACCATCTCAGTTTTTGAGAGTCTGTGATTGGTCAGCACAACCTTCCTTCGATTTAAAGAGCCTATCAGAATCGCCCGCATGAGTGAAGTTGATTCCCATTGGTCGACCTATCATCCCCTCGACTTTATCTTCAAGCATCATATGCACCGTCTCTCTTCATCACCGAACAATGCGCCAGGTGATTCGACTACAATTTCAACAAGAGCAGGTAAAAAGGGGAGTGAGGCTGCCTTCGTGCGTCAACAATGCCCCGTTTCTTAGAGATGAATACCCAGCCGGAGCACGCCTATGTAGGCCCCAATTGGTAGCCCTGTGGGCACGGATTTATGGTTTAGCCCTAAGAGAGCGCCAGAGGGTGTTCTCCTGGGACCCCTGTGTCATCATGGATAACTGACACCTTTACCATGGGCATCTCGAAGCGAGGACAGGTAGACGTGCCCACAATGCCATTGTGTACAAATGATGGTATTCAGCTGCGAGATTTAGAGCCCTTTAAATCTCTTAAGGTTTTGTAAGGCATTGATTGGTTCTCCTGATTACAATTTTATCTTTTTGAATCTCTCACTCATCTCCGGGAGGAAAGTGCGGTTTAAGGCTTCAAAGAGACTTCAAAGTTTCTTTTTTGTTTGTTATTTCATCTTTCCACTGACACATTTTTGGTTATTTTTTATGATAACCTAATTCCAAAATGCTTTCACAATGAGTCAGAAGATTAATTTTCTATGAGGTAACCTTTTTACATCCATATATAATTTAAACATATAAACTCATTTTAACGCTTTTTAAATTCTTTTAAGAGTGCTTTCAAATAATGAAGTTCTGTTAAAAATAGTCGCGAAACCTTAATAT
Organism: Macrobrachium rosenbergii; assembly: GCF_040412425.1. NCBI lineage: Eukaryota > Metazoa > Arthropoda > Malacostraca > Decapoda > Palaemonidae > Macrobrachium > Macrobrachium rosenbergii. Next base: position 34,466,226 of record NC_089799.1, on the reverse strand, counting down.
AACTGTTATTCAGTCGTATTTCACAAGTTCTGTAATATTCAGGATATCATTATTCGAACTAATGGGAAAATCGCGTCATTCTCTCTCTCTCTCTCTCTCTCTCTCTCTCTCTCTCTCTCTCTCTCTCTCTCTCTCTCTCTCATTATCAGTAGAGACATACGTACTGTCCTTATTTTTATTACTTCGAATAAGTAGACTCTCTACATACCAGAGAAATTTTTCTTAAAAGAGTCTTTAAACTCATTTCTAGCAGTAAGCCAAAGTGAATATATACGCTTACAAAAATTGAATGCGAAGATAGCAACGTATTAAAATTATCGCTCACAGATACCCAAATATATGCAGAAATAGGTGACTAAAAATCGACGAAAATATAATTAAGAAAAAAAGAAATATCTGTATCCCAAAATCAATTTTTTGTTATTCAAGTGTTATTACTCTTATTATACCAAATTAAAGAGTAAGAAATTGTTCCATTCTGGTGAGTCCATTGACGAAGGAAATTCATATGCGATTTGTATTCAGACTATAGACAAGAACAATTTCATCCTCACCTGTCTCAGATTATTATTATTATTATTATTATTATTATTATTATTATTATTATTATTATTATTATTATTATTATTAAGTCTCGTTTTAGTCTTATTGAAATGTAACTATTTTCGATACGCTTTGCGTATACAATAAACAGAACTCCTCTGGAATAATTTACTGGGGTGAATGTTTTTGCATAATCGTCTGACAATGTTGGGGCTTTCCTGCATGTGAGCATGACAGTATGTAATATACAAACACAGAAATATACATGTATATATATAATAAATATATATATACATATATATATATATATATATATATATATATATATATATATATATATATATATATATATATATATATATATATATATATATGTGTGTGTGTGTGTGTGTGTGTGTGTGTGTGCATGTGTGCCCGTGTGTGCATGTACGCAAATTTCACAGCTAATGCCAGCAAGCCATGCATATATAATGAGTACATGACAGCAAGTCTGTGTGGATGTGCCCTTTAAAGCGTATGCTGCTGCATTTTAACCTTACAAAATCACGCTGCATTTAGACCTATAGAACTTGTTCCCACGGATGACCCAGCTACAGGACTCCCTGCGTGCCATAGGATCTCCTGACCGTAAGGACAGACACGCCCCTATAGAAAACCCTCCGTACCCTGTATAGGCCGCTGTGTATGGGTGGCGAGCGGACGCTCTTGTGATACCCAACACCCGTGGCGAATGGCAGCGGTCTGGCCGCGAGGGGATGGGCCAGGCAAGATGCTCTTTGGAAAACTCCAAATTCCCATGCAGCCTTCCCTTGTTTACGTTCGAGTTCATAACAATGGCTCGAAGAGAAAAAAAGTTTAATTGAAGAGTGCTTGTGTTGCGTGGTTAAAGGAACGTGGAGAATGAGGTAAAAAAGATGGCAGAATGATTGAAGGGAAAATTCACATCTAATTATAAATTTAAAAAATTAAAGTGCTGAATGAATGAGTTCAGCTATAAACGATAGATCTCCGTTTTTAAAATTTGTGAACTGAAATTAAAACGAGTTAATGAGGCACAGAATTAGTGAATTAACATGAACTGAATTATCTTTTAAAATCGCTCATTTCACCTCAAAATCAATTTACTTTCGGCGTTTAGCATGATACAACTTTCTCTTTCAAAGCGGCAAATTCAGCAGGAAATGAATGTACCTTTCCAAACGAGTAACTTCGGCGTAAAATAACCGAGTGAAGAAGTGTCCTCTGAAACTTGGAAATTCCGAGCCAGACATGTAGCCCAGAAGTCCTTGTTGTCTCTTGAGCCAAATAAAGGAACGATTGATTTGGCCCAATATCTCCAGAGCCAGGAACGCGGGAGTTTCCCGCCCCTCAACTCGGCCAGAAAAAAAAGGTCTACTTTATACACAGAGAGCACAGCCTTCAAATCCTGTAACTCTTTCACTCAGAAGTAACGGGATGGAATTCGTCCAGAACCGTACACACGGACGGGAGGTTTGATGGAGGGGCCTAACATCTCTTTGTCGATAGGATGTTTAGGAGAGGGGGGGGGGTGTGGGCTTGTGGGGTGATCGACGGGCCCAGGGAAAGGGGGCGGGACAGATTACGGCCCCATACATTCCCGCAGGTCGGGTCCCTGCGGTCCTTTTATCGGAAACGTTTTTAACGCTGCGTTTATTAGATTTCACGAACTTAGCCGGCTACTTCCTCTGGTTTTGACGGCAACTGCGCTGGAGGTAGGGGGAGGCGAATCGACGGTAGATAAACGATGGACTGAGAGAGAGAGAGAGAGAGAGAGAGAGAGAGAGAGAGAGAGAGAGAGTACATCCAAAAAAATAAATGTAGATAGAAAAGTGGGGATTTGTTTGTTTGTACATGTACAGATAAATAAAACTTTGAAGGGACTGGATGAAAGAGAGACAGAGAGAGAGATAAAACTTCGGTAGACAGAAACGGACAGATAGGAGGAGAGAAGGTTGAGAGGGAAAAGTCTAACCAACCGACCGTAACAATCGGTGGTTCCATCTTGCACTTGTCCGCAACACAGCTTCTGTTCTTCTAAAAGTAGTTTCCGTTTGTAAAGATATCACAGAAACCTCGCTGTCACTATTTGTTTACCGACCATGTTCTGTTTAACAAGCCATGTGATAAACCTATCTCTCTCTCTCTCTCTCTCTCTCTCTCTCTCTCTTCTATATTCTATATAAATAAATAAATAAATAATATATATATATATATATATATATATATATATATATATATATATATATATATATATATATATGTATGTGTGTGTGTGTGTGTAAAGAGAGAGAGAGAGAGAGAGACAGAGAGAGAGAGAGAGAGAAAGTTTTATCAGGGCTTTTTAAATTAACATTGTCGGGGTAAATAAGGTAGTGACTGCGCGTCGTCTGAGGTATCTTTGCAAACGGAAACTACTTTTAGAAGAACAGAAGCTGTGTGTACATATATATATATATATATATATATATATATATATATATATATATATATATATATATATATATATATATATATATATTATATTTATATATACATATGTTTATATATATATGTTTATATATATATATATATATATATATATATATATATATATATATATATATATATATATATATATATATATATATATATATATATATATATATATATATATATATATATATATATATATATATATATACACACACATTATAGATCAACCTACATATATATATCTGTATATCTAATTGTAATAGCCCCAATGCATCACACAGGTGACAAAACAAGAGACTGGGTGTAGGTTCTGACCGGTTTCGACTTTCTTCCAAAACCATTAACGAAGGTCTGATACACAGTGGTAGAGCGCACAATATACATTATACAGAGACAGTACGGACAAGTATACAAAACAGTTGGAGACTGAAAATCCGCACCTGACAGGTACTGTCTCTGTAGTATGTACAATGTGATGTTTACCACCATGTATCAGTCCTGCATTAATGGCTTGGAAATAAAATCGAAACCGGTCAGGTCATACCCCAAGTCCTTTTATTCTTTCACCTATGGTGATGTTTGATAAACGACTCAAGGTATCAATGTGATTATACACAAACACACACACACATACGGTACATACACACACACGCACATATATGTATGTATATATATATATATATATATATATATATATATATATATATATATATATATATACATATTTATATGTGTATTGTATATATATATATATATATATATATATATATATATATATATATATATATATATATATATATATATATATATATATATATTTACTCTATGTTTGTAAAGAGAGAGAGAGAGAGAGAATTCTTAAAGGTTTATTTTACTCTTGCTGAAAAACAATATGAAAGGAACAAGTCACTGCTCCATAGAGACAGTTATTCTGAAATCCTATATAAAGAAATGAAACGCATTACCCGATGTTTTATTAATCCTTATTGATGACTGACCTGACGAAAAATGTGCCAAAGATCCAACGAGCATATTTTTTATGGCACACGGTGACATTAAGCCCAACTAATGTGCTGGAAGATCATTCTAAATGCATAATCAATTATGCATAGAATGTGTGAACTTTCCACCAAGTGGAATGAGAATTTCATGTAATGACTTTAACAAGAGCTAAAGTTCAGCTTTATGCCCTTACTGTCTCCATATGACTATAACATGGGCGAAAGTATAGGAAGCTATATATATCCTTACTATTTCAAACGCTCAGACAGCCAAACATGTCTTGAACATTCATTACCATCTGATGAAGGAGACTTTTGCTAGCAATATGAAATATGACTTTTACTAGTAATATGAAATACAATGATGAGTTCTAAGCACTTGCGACGGCCACGGTTGCCCGCCCCCTTCCCTCGTCACACACAGACACACACACACACACTATGAAATATAACTTTTACTAGTAATATGAAATACAAGGATGAGTTCTAAATACTTGCGACGGCCACAGTTGGCCGCCCCCTTCCTTCGTCACACGCGCACACACACACACACACACACACACACACTCACACACACTTGGGACGAGTAACCTCACCCAGAAAGACTTGTCGAGATGGGGTGTTGCCCGTTCAAAGAGAAATAAGGTCCGTGGTTTGATTCACGGCCTTTACTTTCCGGTCAGCGCTATGTGAAAGGCTAGCAAATTTCAATTTGTGTCAATAATAGACTCTACCCCTCTGGCGCCACGCGTACATTACTGCAAATTTATCTAACGTAATATCATATACGAACCCAAATGATGCCAATTTTTCTTTCCTGCGTTATAAGCAAAAAAAAAAAAAAGTGTCAGTTGATTCATATTATTGTTAGAAACGTTCGTATAAGAGGTAGACATTGACTAGACTGATTTCTGAAGCTGAGGCTGTCAAGCCAGTTCTAGGGCACTTTCGGCCATTCAGCCGTTCAGACAATGACAAGATGGAGTTGGAGTGGTTGGGCAGCAAGGTAAAGAGATCTAGAAAATGACTGAGATGAAGTACCAGGACCTAAAGGTAAAACTGGGAGGAAAAATCCACAGTTGCACCAAGAAGTAATGGTTATAGTTGTTGGACAACGGCCCTGAAGAAAGGAAGTGAAAATGGCGATAAGTTGAAGGCTAAAAAGTGTGTGCAGCTAGGGGCCGAAGGAACGCTGCAGACACCTTTTAGTAATGCCTAAGTATACCTTAGTTTTACCAGACCACTGAGCTGATTAACAGCTCTCCTAGGACTGGCCCGAAGGATTAGACTTATTTAACGTGGCTAAGAACCAATTGGTTAAAGTGCACCACGTGAGGTGGCAATAACTCCCTAGGAGAAGTAGACACGAGAGAAAAATATTAATTCAAGATGCCCTCTCAAATTTCAAAGAGAAAAACATACAAGTAGAAATTTTATTACGTAAGGGTAACAGGTAGGAAATATGAAGAGATCAGCAACCTTAATCTGGCGTAATGTCCCAGTAATACGCAAATGCTCCCGGTAACAAGTACACCTGGCAGTGAGACTGTCTGTGAAAAATCTATAATACAGAACTGCAAAAGTGAATCCTCCATCAAATTAATTTCTTATTACATAATTCTCTTGTAATTTTATCTATAAATTTCAGCATGCATTCATTGCCATTAGTAAATACAAAAAATTAATCATTTATAACTTTGTACCCTGATGCTTCCATTCTTAGACTGACACCTATCAGATTTAAATCTTAATCTAAAAACATTTTCTTTAAAAAAATCGAGAAATTCTGAGGCAAAGATCATTTGCTGCATCGGCATTAATTAGCAGAGAGAGAGAGAGAGAGATATTTTACAAGGATTATAATTAGCAAGAGAGCAAACCTTTTATATCAACGATGACTATTGAACTACTGTATTTAGGGAGCAAAAAATTCAGTTATGCTTTGACTTATTAATGCAAACTCGAGAAATTGATAAAAGGCCCGTCATGTTCATGCTAAATAAAAATAAAGAATTCTTGTCATAAAGTTAGCTGCCAAATGATTTCACCCATCGTAGAGAGAGGGTAAATATATTCTATTTTCTCCCTCGGAGTCTCTCCATTAAATATTTTCCTCGACTAAGAGCTGACCTTTCCCGTATTTGACTTTACCCTTGATTACGTCATGCCGCTAATGAAGCTGGATCTAATAAGCTCGGTAAATAGAAGTGAGATTTCTCTAAATTAAAAAAAAAAGACGAGCCATTCAGATCAAACGGATCTAGAATATTGTGGGTCTGGGTATGATTTTTGTACAGGTATTAATAACGCCTTGCATTTGTTCACTGGGCACAAAACAAGCACAAACTAAATTGGTCCTGCATGACGTAGCTCAGGAGGAGTGAACTGCATCTTTGAACGATGTCGTATCCTCTTCCTAAAATGCTAAGAGAGAGAGAGAGAGAGAGAGAGAGAGAGAGAGAGAGAGAGAGAGAGAGAGTTTCTGTGGGAATACATCTCGATAGGCATTATTCCTGACCGTGTACTGAAATTAGGAATTTGCCTTTGTAATGTATGTCATACACCGGGGACGTTCTACCTTTTACATTTTTGGATAAATTATTATTTACAATTTTGGACTAAATAAATAAACTGATGAATAAGTAAATAAATTATCTAATAGGATAATTGATTGATTCACAAAATAAATTACAAATAAAGTAGTGATCTTGACTCACACTACTGGTTAACTGAAAAGTGTACTCACCTTCCATTACTAGTTATTCAGAAGTGGAGATAGAGCACTAGAATGCCTTATAATGTGATATCTGCTTTTCATGATCATCTTTTACATATTTCAATAATACGCAAGTTAATTTTGTGAAGAGACACTGAAGGTGTTTATCAGCTTAACCAATGTATTAAGAGTCCGTGAAGTATATTCAGAAACTTCCTCAAGGTCTTTTCAATAAATGTTGTTTTTTTTTCATTCTAATTTCTCAACCATTGCTTTGGGAGAAGAGCCGTACTGTGGAACAGTGTGTTTCTGAAGTGTTGTTTGCTCAGAACGAAAAGAGGAAAAAACACATGTCGATGTAACATTTCATTTTCCCGAAACTTTTTACTAGGTGCTCTGTCCCGGCAAAGCTGTGGGCTGGAGTTACATGTTGTCCTGAAGGAAATCTAGTCCATTTTTGGAATACGTTACCCGAGGCATCCTCAAAATATGATTGTCCATGTAGTTTCATCTTGTAGCGTAGTCACGGTACTGAGTTCTTTCTACCTGTTATATATATATATATATATATATATATATATATATATATATATATATATATATATATATATATATATATATATATATATATATTATATTTTACGATACAAGATGAAACTACTTGGTCAATCATGGATGAAAGTACGAAAGAAGGTTGACATGGCAAGTCTCGACCCTAAGAACATTGTGTACAGCTCTCGAGTTTGAACCGAGGTGCCTTCTTTCAGAATACTTAAATAGCTATCAGTGTTGAGACAGGCTGACCTCGGGGTAGATGACGGCACTTCTAAAAATGTAGGTTATCACCAGTAAGGTCATTGTTAAGCAATGAAAAAAATATGTGGATGGTTATTGTACTTTTTTTATTGTAAGATCATTGTTAAGCAATATAAAAAAATATATGGATGCTCATTGTATATATATATTTTCATTGCATGTATTTACTATCCAAACATACATATATATATATATATATATATATATATATATATATATATATATATATATATATATATATATATATATATATATATATATATATATATATATATACATATATAAATATTTCTACGAATGTCAAGGGATACTTACTTGATTCTGGGCGGCAACGGATGAACGCAGGGAGTTCCTTATATTTATTACACATCCGACTCAGTATTAGGACAATTCGTAGACAAACAAGATCAAATCTGTGGCTTAGGGCCTTCTTCATGTGAGGGAAAATTACGTAAACTCGAGGGTTCTCTTAATTAATTATATTTACATAACAAAACAGAGATCAGAAGAATGACAAGTTATTGGGCAGGTAATAATAAGGGCCTGCTAAATGAATGAATCTTACACAGAATAACTATTCTATGCCGATGATGTCTTCGTAACAGGAAACATCGCAGTGGGAATAGAAGGGGGACTGCACATGGACAGAGACCAAGGGATTCCACAGTCGGGGCCTATCTACAATATATGCCATACTTGCAAGAATAATAAGATGCTCAAAGGGAACTAAGGAATGCGCAGATGGTGCCAAATAACTCGGTTCAACATAAATGCATAATTACGTTAACACCATATGCTCCAACACAAATTACTGAAGGTGATCGCACAATGGAAAATAAATGAAATCAGGCAGAGAAATAACAGGAATCATGACTGACTAAGAAACCCTATTCCGGTACATTACCTTCGTCAAGCTGAAGCTTGACGATATAACAGAAAACTTCAGCACCAGCATATGAAGAATGAAAATGTAATTCTACGCTGTATACTGTGTATTTTGGAACCATCTGCAAATGAATATCAGTTTGTATCCAAGACTACTAACATCAAGAAGTTAACTAGCTCTGACAAAGGTCAATAATAATTCAACCTCATGCATAACCAACATGCATTTTGGCTGAGCACTTCATTCACCTCGACTTTATGGTCAATCTTTCTAAATATCAAACAGAATCAGATCCTCTACTGATCTAACAATATGAGAGACAGGAATATAAAATCAGATATTCAAGAATTAGTTTCTGAACTTATCGTAGCTATAAACATTAAGTCATACAATGAGAATCACAGCATGAATGAAATAAGCATTATTAACAGCGTGTACAGACACTGGTAAAGTTTCATAAAATTACATTTCACTTGAGAGATCAAACATCCTCTAGAACCATAGGGAACACAGTACAAATAGCAATATTTAATGACAAACCGGGATTATCAACACAAATAAAAAGAAACTTAATTTCATCACACGAAACCAAACCCAAAAATTGTGATACAGACATGGAAATGTTAGTTATGACAGTTACACCTATAAACAAAACTGATATATACTGTATACATCGACAAAAAAAAAATTGCCCACACGCACAATGCATTAGAAGCCTCAGCCTCTAGGACAAAAAAACTCCTTGCTTTGAACTCTGATACACATAATTTACATTCATACAGTTTCATAAGCAACCTCTAAAGAACACCACATGAACTACCGACTAGAAAGCCCTTCTAGTGGTACAGATATTATGAGATGAAGATTCCACACATGTCTGAGAAGGCAGACTACTGTATATGTCACCTTCATATCAAACTCCCTCCAAGAGAAAACATACAAAACCTTAGGCATACCCTAAGAATAGCTTTCTTCCTTCACCCTTTGTCACCTACATGGACAACAAATGTTGCAAAAGGGAATAAAATTCAAGAACATCCTGCATCCTAGTTAGTATGTAAAAGTACCTCAGAGGAGATAGATCTAGTTCTTAATGATTCAACATGAAGTTTTCATAAAAGCACTAGCAATATTTCTAAAGAATTTTGCATTAAAGTGTCAGAATATAAGAAATGATTATCAGGGCCAGCAGAATAGTGAAAATTATACCTTTCTCAGAAATGTCATTGATCATACTTCTAAAACTGCAGAAAAACTTGTCTTCATTGCTTAATCACAATGTTTAACACACTTGCCAGTGGTGTATGCAACACAGAAACCTTGCTAGCCCAACCTCAGTAGAAACAAATGCAGGAGAGGTAAAGAAAAGGATTCATCTTCAAAGAACAAATAGGCTACCCTAGTTATCATAGCTTTATATTAACCTGATCCATCCCTGTTTGGAATATCTCTCATATTTGGGAAGGATCACCTTTTGTCACCATCCCTGATACAGCTGAATTAAAAGGAAATTTGTCTGTTCAGCCTTAACATCTCTTGATCCTCTTTCTCTACACTTTACTATAGGTACCACTGTGCTTTGACCGCAGTATCATTGAGTTTAGGGAGGACCTCCCATCCCCACCTCAGTCCACCACATAATAACTCCTACTGGGCCAGCATTCATCTTATCTACTCTGTGGAAATCAGTAATATAGTGTTTGTATGATTCAGTGGTTGTTTCATTCCCTGTCAAAAACCTATGAAATTTTCACTGCTGTTCTTTGTCACTGATGCTTACAATCTTTTATAATCTATTTCCATTAATTCTTTTACAAACATTTCTATTGGGTGTGAACCTCTTGAGGTCACTGGACTCTCTGGTGAGTTGTTATCTTCTTAAAACGTAAACTGGGCCATTGCGTGGAGACAATTAAGGCTAATTCATGAACATATGACAGTAAAGTAAAATTACTACATGGAGGCGATTGAAGAGTAACCCAAGAGAACATATATTACAGGGATCAGTGCATGAGAACATACACATAACTGATTTATTTTGAAAAGACATCTATAGAAAAATAGTTACATAACACTTTTGGTGGTTTGGGGTTACTGGCTAGTTAAGGCGGGGAAGTTTAATCACACAGCATGGAGATGTGTAAATTAAAAAGTGGTACACTACTAGATGCTTGTACATGAGACGTTATTTTCATGAAACACGAATAATAACTGATTTCACAAAAAAAAATTAATGCTTTAGTATGATTCATAGGATTTCATAGAGGAACACATGCCATTCTATTTACTTAACCGGGGAGCTGTCGAATGTCAAGTGTTGAGACTACAAGGTGACAATAAAAAGCTAATCTTCACTAAATTTAGTTCCTCATTGGACGGGTTGGTATCGTTCCGGCTAGCTCTCTACTGGGCCCGCACTCGATTCTCTGACCAGCCAATGAAGAATTAAAGAAATTTATTTCTGGTGTCATTTCTCGTTATAATGTGGTTCGGATTCCACAATAACCTGTAGGTCTCGTTGCTAGGTAACCAACTGGTTCTTAGCCACGTAAAATAAATCTAATCCTTCGGGCCAGTCCTAAGAGAGCTGTTAATCAGCTCAGTTGTCTGGTTAAACTAAGGCATACTTAACTTTTTTACAGTTGAAGTACTTGCAATTATTAAAGAAACCAATTCATACTAAACTAGGACAATCGTATTACGTATTGCAATTGTTAGAAGATAAACTATGCTGGGATATTTGTATAGGCATTGTGTATACAGGTTCTTTGAATTATTGTACTGAACAAATGCTCTTGCATTATTAACAGGAATGGCCGTATAAAAAACAAATCTCCGCTCACTCTCACTCTAAAACATACAGTAAATCATTCAGCAAAGGAAAACACGTAATCCTTAACACAGTTATCACTGCATATAAGTGAGCTGTATCTGCGGGCATAAAAGCAATCGCTTTAAAATGCAACAGACGTGGGGCCCATTCGTGACGTCATTAATCCTCTTAGTACGAGGCGGTTTTGAACCGTGGCGCAAAACAAACCGTTCAGCAGTGTACTTCTTACGGGAAAATACCCATGGAAAGGATTCTTGACTTTTTCAGTGAAAATGAAAATAGTGGATTACTGCTGCTCAGTAAACTGCTGCAACGTTAAGATCGCCAAATCCATTCGAGTGTATAAACGAAAAATAAACTGAAGGATTAAAAAGATCCAAAACTGTTCAAAGACTGAATGAAGTTAGCCCTGGAAAGGGAATGATGGAAAAATGGAACTTTGTTATTAATACAATAATTTTACCAGATTACTCTACGCTTGAAAATTTCAAGTTAAAATGATATGATACAAGTACACCCATGAACACGCATATACATATACAGTACATATATATATATATATATATATATATATATATATATATATATATATATATATATATATATATATATATATATATATATATATATATATACATATATAATTTATATATATATATATATATATATATATATATATATATATATATATATATATATATATATATATATATATATATATATATATATATATATATATATATATATATATATATATATATATATATATATATATATATATATATATATATATATATTTATATATATATGTGTGTGTATATATGTGTATATATATATATATGTGTGTGTGTGTCTTTCTAAGAAATGACTATTACCGATGACCTTCGCTGCGGTAACGCCAGGTTATCACTGCACGGTATAAACTTTGACTTAGAACAAATTAAGCTGCCTTTGACGTTGAAAGGTGTATGAAAGAAAAAAGCCTCTAAATGAGGTTAACAACATGATTGCTCTTTCGCAAACAAGTGTAGATAATGGTAATGATGAGGTTTGGATGAAAATTTGCGAAAATGATGAGTTCTGCACAAAAGAGAGTTAGGATGTATGTCACTGGTTTAGCGGAGGAATTACCTTGACTGTCGTCAGGGCTGTTATGGTTGTGAATAACGACTAGGTTGCTGTTGAAGTTGATGTTGTTGTTTTTTGTGTTTGTCGCAATACCGATCGTTATGTTATTGTTGCCATTGTTGCTAAATACTGTCTATTCATCTATATCTCTTGCAATAAATGTTCCATGTTCTCCGTGTTGTTTGCTCTGACAACAATCAAAAAATGCTCTTCGTATAATAATAATAATAATAATAATAATAATAACAACCTCTGTTTTAAGGTTGTGATACTTGCTCACCTATAAGAGGCCTAGGGTTCCTCTCTCAGGAAAGAAACTCTGAACTTCTCACTGGTGAGGCAAGTATCATAACCGTTAAAACGATTCCTTTTATAATACTTAACGAGCTTGATGGCGCGCGCCACGCTGCGCTGGAACCCGGCGCTGCCCATCATGTCTCCCCTACCCTCCCGATCCCCTACCTACCCTGTTCCCACCCGGGACGGACAAACAAGAAAGATCCACTCTGGTTGTATTATTATAAATTTTTTAAGAGTAATTTTTTTATTAAGTGAACAATTAACACAAATGAGCTTAATACGGGCATAGTAACGGATATAAAAATAGACAGAATTTAGCACTATTTTCCGCGGCGATGCGGAGCAATAGAGGGACGTATTGTCAGTAGGTCGATAGGTACTATACCTGTATTTGGTCGAGCGTGCAGCCATAGTGGAGGAAGGCATGGGTATACCAGCTCGTCTTGATGTGCTTGCTGAATCTGTGTGTCACTGGGTCCTCTCCAGGTTCATATAGACCGTCGAAACTGCAAAAACAAGATGTATCAAAGATGTCTTTATTAGTGCTATATGGTATTTCTTAGTGTATTTTATGAATAGTGTAAAATAAGTTTTTGACTCCCTCTCTCTAACAATGAATACACAGTGAAAAGGCTTATGAATGTTGGGGTATTTTTTCACATTACTTAATGTGTCAGTCATAGTAATTTTTATATAACTTCTTTATTCACGTACGTAACTGAGGAAACTTCAGACATAGCAACAAACCAGTTATATACCAGTGGTAGAAATAGAAGAAATTTTAGCAAAATTCATTCAGGTCTCTACTGTAACCAGTTCCTCGCTGGGTGAGCGGGTTCCGTTCTCAGCTGCCACTCTGTTGGTCGCGAGTTCGAATCTCCGACCGGCCAGTGAAGAACAAGAGGAATTTGTTTCTGGTGATAGAAATTCATTTCTCGCTATAATGTGGTTCGGATTCCACAATAAGCTGTAGGTCCCGTTGCTAGGTAACCAATTGGTTCTTAGCCACGTAAAAGTAAATCTAATCCTTTGGGCCAGCCCTAGGAGAGCTGTTAATCAGCTCAGTGGTTTGGTTAAACTAAGATATACTTAACTTTTTTCTACTGTAACTAAGTAGAGAGGACAGTAATTTATTGTTCAACAATCAACACGGCTTCCAATTTGAAAGTGTTGCTACGGGGTCTTCTTTCTCTGTCTCAAAATCAAATGTATTCTTAGATGAGTGCCCTAAGCCCTGGTTATATAGGCTATTGCTCTGAAGTAGATGGCATAGATTACATCTTTCTGGTATAAAGAAATGAAGAGTATATGCAGCCTGTTTCCTATACCTTAGCAGTAGACATCCAAACATTATTTTTACATATGAAATAGAATAGCGAGTTGATCTGTTTAGAGTCCAGTGGTTCTCAACCTTTTTTGACCCATGCACCCTTTCACCATATGTCAGAATATCATCGCCCTCCCCCTTTCCAAAACTGTCTGCCTCAAAAGGTGCATTCCAAATAATATGCAACAAAATACTAGCACAAACACACGAGCTAGCGGAGAGAAAGCCCAGATTCACCTGTCAATAGTGCGGACCGATGCACACTGCATTTTGTGTGGTCCTAGAGCCAGTCTGAGAGCCTGCCAATCTTCTTCTTTCAACGTGCTTTTTTCCCATTTGTATGGGGTAAGCACGATGCTTTCTTTTGAAGGACTTTGATTTGGCTTTTGGGTAGACTTTGTAGCCTCGATCGGCTGCCCTGCCTGTCATCGCTTAGACCCCGGTAGCGTATGTACATGTATTGTACCAGTCACCAGCGCCCTTTCTCCCAGCAGCGAAGAGTCGTTTCGACAGTCGAGACGCGTGAGGTGTCTGTTGTTTTTGGATGTTGGACTGGTTAACTCTGAATTCCATCTCACTCCCCTTCTGGTTGAGAACCACTGGTTTGGACGTATTACTCATCAAGGATAAAGGGAATGTGTTTTATCTCCCAGTTTTAGAGTGTTTGGGAAGCAAATTTCATAGATCTCGGTACATATTTCAAATAAATTAAACGATATATAAACGCCTTTCTTATAATTTTTAGGCTACATTTTATCAATAACTTACTCACATAAAACTCGTTTATTTTTTTACTTTAGATAAATTCATTTGATCAAAATTTGCGAAGTGAAAAACACTGGTATAGGATCACAAAAGCAAAGTATACGCCACTTCTTTTATAAATGTGCATAAGTACGGAGCTGAATTCTTTATTAGAGGCTGACATCCTGATAGTTATTGCAAGATTCATTTTTTTACGAGATGTGTTTCCTAATAATAATAATAATAATAATAATAATAATAATAATAATAATAATAATAACAGGAGAAAATGAAATACAAGAGTAACATTAGCGGTAACGCATTATGGTATTACTAACAACTTCACGTAGATGTGTTAGTATCATTGTAATTTCTTTAAATTCCATGAACTGAACGTTGACCTCACGACATGATGAATCTTCATTTCAGTTATCCAGTAAAATCTTTCCACCTGTATAATCAGAAAATTACATCAGAAGGAAAGATAAGATGACTAGAGGTGGTCTCTAAAATGCATGAGCAAATGGAAACGCAAGAAGCTGTATTATGCAGCGTGCGATGTCACGTAAACATACATGTGTCAAAAGAGTGAGAGACACACTGACCGAAGAGGTGCAATAACTTATTCCTGCTCACAAAACAAAAGGAACAGATATACAAGTAGGACGAACAGGAGAGCAATAATAGAAACAATTAAGTATACCTTAGGTTAACCAGACCACTGAGCTGATTAACAGCTCTCTTAGGGCTGGCCCGAAGGATTAGACTTATTTTACGTGGCTAAGAACCAACTGGTTACCTAGCAACGGGACCTACAGCTTATTTTGGAATCCGAACTACATTATACCGAGAAATGAATTTCTATCACCAGAAATAAATTCCTCTAATTCTTCATTGGCCGCCGGTCGGAGACTCGAACTCGGGCCCAGCAGAGTAATAGTCGAGTACGATATCGACTCGTCCAATGAGGAACTAGCAATAATAGAGAGTCGTACACATACACATATAAATTAGTCTTTTCATATACCTTCGTGGAAGGCGTTTCACCAGCGCGTTAACGACTACACGGACGCAGTAATATTCTTCTAAATTGCAATCGCTCTCCCTGGATATTATGGTCCTTCCTTTCCGGTACCCCTTTCTAGTCATCTAATCAACATTACCTTGGTCGTCCTCACCTTCTCCTTAACACTTCCAAATTATGCACTCTTTCTGGCATTCTACCGCAGTTCATTCTTTCCTTACGAATAAAATATCCCAAAATAACTTTTTACCCATTTTTTTTTTCTATCTCTACGATTCTTATCCAGTCAGTTCTTCATCCATCCCATTAAAACCTTTTACTTTCAGCATCCACGCCTCACTTCCATGAAGAACAGTTCTCTCAAGAGACCTTTCTTGCACCCCCACCTTGGCTTCCATAGGAATTTGAAACTCGTTTCCAATCTTTTGCAAACACAGTGCCAGCTACCTTCCTTGCCTCACGTATTGCATGGCTCACGCCTTATCTTATCTTACCTGTTATATATGCTTACAAATAATCATAAGAATTCCCCCCAATCCATTCTCCCACCATCCACGTTAACATTCATCGCTCCATCTCCCTAATTTCAATTTCCCTCATAAATTTACTCTTTCTCGCTCTTTTTCTCTATTTTCTCCTCTTGCAAACACTTTCAGATTCTCTCACTATATTCTGCAGTTTCTCTCTAGTGTATCCCAATCATTACAATGTAATTGGCAGACGTAACCACTCCACGCACTTTTTGCAACGTATTTTCTTGATCAGCAATTGCATTGACATCTAATAATCTTTCTCAGACTTC
>NC_089799.1:34427113-34447113 GCF_040412425.1 Macrobrachium rosenbergii | reverse complement strand
TTATTCTCTTTAAGCACTGAAAGGGATGGAATATCTTGATGTTCCACTAAAGTGTCGTGGATACGTAGTTAAGTTTACCACCAGAGCTATCAAGAGAGAGAGAGAGAGAGAGAGAGAGAGAGAGAGAGAGAGAGAGAGAGAGATGAAAGTAAATAACTTTTTATTTGTGAAGTGGAAAGACAATCAAACAGTCTCAAAATCATCTGAAATACTGAAGGCCTTTCTAGAGCACTGGAAATTGTCGAAAGTCGTTTGCACATTATCTTAAATGTCAAAGGTCTGTCTTAAGAGCCGTCTTTAACGAGCTGCATGGATCCAAGCCTGGTCAAGATGTTAATTAAGATAATGTTATGTACCAGTCCAGCGAAAAATAAACACCCAACTGATATGAAGAGCCATCCCTTGTAATAGCCCGGTAAAGTATTGTTCAGCACTGCTTTAATGGTCTCTTTAGGACTGTGTAAAGTTAAGTCATCTTTAAACAAAATTAAAAACAGTGTACTCGTAAATAGACTCAAAAACCAGTTACTGTCACAAATTCCGCACGAATCATTCGAATGTAAGTATTCAGATTTCAGTATAACTACTGTCAGTAATTTCACATGTAATTCGTACAGAAAGTCCGAAGTAGTTATGGTCACTAATTTCTCTTTCTTTTAGATCTCCCCGTCGGATAGGAAAACGAGCCATTCCTAGCCATCACCTCCCAGAACAACGGGGAGGTGGGGGAGGGGATGGTGGTGGATGTGCCGGGTATTCTCCCGGGGGTAATAAAACCTATTTAGAAATGAAACGCAGCCAACCCGAAATGAGGAATGAGTTCGCTATTCAAATGAGCTGCTTCTTCCTGCTTCTTCGAGAGACGTTAGTGCCTATTTGAAGCTACAAAAATGGAATGAGCATATATATTACCTCCGGGATGATGCTGGAGTTCACACACACACACACACACAGAGAGAGAGAGAGAGAGAGAGAGAGAGAGAGAGAGAGAGAGATGAGAACTTTTCTGTTCAAGGAGATTCACACTGTCTGTCATGCAGCATTTGATCTAGCCATGATCATGCATGCGTGCAAGGATGTAACCACATATGCACAGGCTTTTTTATACACACCCCTCCCCCCACACATACACACACACAAACACACACACAAAATATATATATATATATATATATATATATATATATATATATATATATATATATATATATGTATATGTGTGTGTATATTATGCATGTATGACATACACCGCTTTCCTCTTTAGATGTGGTGTCACTAGAACACAATCCTTCCAGTTCCTAAATAAGCACCTTCTGTTTACAAGGTAACAACAGTCTTCATGGTGTGACAACTTCTGCTAAAAACTAACCAGCAGTAATTATACCTAGTCAGTGATAAACCATGTATGTAGTGGCCAGACCTTTTGAAGAACCCTTCATTAAACAAATATTGTCACAATAAATTTTCTTTATACTTGCTGTATTGTTATTTAGGAGCACAATAGTAAATAAAATTTACTGTGTAAAGTTATTTCACAATAACTAAGAGGACAAAGTTCTTTTTCATCATTCATGACTATCATACTGAACTGTGTCAACTTCGTACAGAAGAAACATATGGATATCATTTGTGATTCATGCAGTTCTGATAACCTCTAAATAGTGTTGTGGTATCTCATCTGGTTCCGACTGTACGTGGCAGAGATGTGGTCCCAAGCTCCTGACCCCACTCATGTCACGATAGATTCACTGGCAAAACACAACCTTATAGTCAGTGTGAGCTAGGACTGGGAACTTCAGGATAGCCCCTAGGTATAACTCCTGATTCATCAGCATCAAATTCCTGGTTCTCTCTGGTCCTAGCTGGGTGGAGAGGGGTTTAGGTCTTGATCATATATATAGCTGTTTGGCCTTTAGACCATTGTGTGATAGACTACATAGCTGTTTGGCCTTTAGACCATTGTGTGGTAGACTACATAGCTGTTTGGCCTTTAGAACATTGCGTGATAGACTGTTCGTTGCCTCTGAAGCTCTGATCAACCTACACTTTCATATTTTCCCTTTGAGATGCAGTAGGAAACATATCAGGAAACTAGTGAAATAGCACATAAAAGTTAAGACCAATAACAGTGTTTATGGTAGAAGTGAAACATGCAATAGAGATTTTAGACATAGGAGTGACTGGTTTAGTGTAACAATGTAGCTGAGACAAAGGTGTGTTATGTCTCACTGGCTGTTTAATAATTTTCTGGACAGCGACGAGGGAAGCCAGAGAAAGGAAAGTGAATATAGGTGTATAGTTGAAGGATGAGAAGCTGGGTTGTGAATGGAGTATAGTATGGTAGATTGTTGCAGACAACAGAATGCTGGTTGGGATGGTGAGGAAAAACTGCATATAGGCCTATTAGTGAAGGACTCTGGTAGTGCTGCAAGAGGAAAAAGATAAGAGTAAACGTTAACATGTGTAAGGTTATGAGGAAGGTTATGAGGGTAAACGGGACACAGGGAGGTGGAACAATGAAAGTATGAACAGTGAGAAAAGGAAAACAGTGGACTCTTAAAAGTATTTCGGAGTAAAGGCGTCTGACAATGGCAGGAAGGAAGAAAAGGAAAGTCACAGAGTAGGAAAGATAGCAGGAAGTCTGTCAAAGACTGAGAGGATACTATGAACGTATATGGAAACCAAGGGTGGACTATGTG
Source organism: Macrobrachium rosenbergii (assembly GCF_040412425.1). Lineage (NCBI taxonomy): Eukaryota > Metazoa > Arthropoda > Malacostraca > Decapoda > Palaemonidae > Macrobrachium > Macrobrachium rosenbergii. Next base: position 34,444,414 of record NC_089799.1, on the reverse strand, counting down.
AATGAATTGTTGAACCAACTTTCATGTACATATACATGCACACACACAAATATATATATATATATATATATATATATATATATATATATATATATATATATATATATATATATATATACATATATATATACATATGTATATGTGTGTTGGTGTGTCTTCTCCCGTAAAGGAGATAGGTCAGTTGACAAGTATATTACCCTTCCAATTCTCTAAAGGCTTCTCTATGTCATTGCTGTCACCATGCAAAGTAGACTCACTGTCAGGTACCGTTTTCATTATTTCGGTCAAGATAGGTGAAATTTATATTTTTTCTTGAGTTAAATTAAAATATTCGACCCTCTCTATGGAATAGATATTGGCTCTCTAACTTGCGAGGCAAGGTTGGAACATCTAGCTAGGTATATATATAGACATATACAGTATATATATATATATATATATATATATATATATATATATATATATATATATATATATATATATATATATATATATATATATATATATATAATATATTACACCTACAGATTAAACATTTCTTTCAATCTCCCACAAATACAGTACACAAGTGACATAATAATGAAAATCTAAAATGCATGGTTAACCAATGTCAAATCAGAACACAATAAAATATAATATTAAAGTGACATAAATGCCTATGTCCAATTCTCCCCACAAATTCATAAGTGTCTTGGATATGGTAAATTCACTAGTTCAGAGTCCACACAGAAAAAAGAGAAGTCTGGATTTACCTTAACTGCCGGTTTTCTAAGAGATCGGAGCACACAAAGCCACGTCTGGATGATATCGCTCTTGGCTAGATAATAATCAATCAGACCTAACTTTTGGCACAATTAGACACACAATCTCCATTTTCTAACGCACGAACTTACGTACTTGCATACCAACTCGGTCGGCTGCCTCACATACCAGCTTCAATATTGTGTGTTCTTTCGAGCCAAAACAGCTGAGACAATTGAAACATCTGCTGACTGCAGTGATTTGCATCTATGTCACCGTCCCAAGTACCACTCTGTAGCTCCCTTTCGCTTCATCACACTATGACTGAATATACACAGTAAATCTAAAACAGAAACACACACACACATATATATATATATATATATATATATATATATGATATTATATATATATATATATATATATATGTGTGTGTGTGTGTGTGAGTAGAGAGAGAGAGAGAGAGAAAGAGAGAGGACTCTGGTGGTGGAATGATGAAGTGAAAGAGGTGGTGAAAGCCAAAAAAGATGTAAGAAAAGATCTGGGAAAGGTATGGACAGCAAGAGGATAGGGAGAGGTACCAAAGACATAAGAAACAAGTAAAGAAGGCAGTTGCACAAGAAAAGCCAAGAGCATCAGACGACATGTACAAAGAGCTAGAAACACCTGAGGGGGAGAGAAAAATTCACAGAATTGCAAAGTCGAGGGACAAGAAAACCAAAGACTACTCCCATATAAAATAGGTTAAGGATGGGAATGGAGTGGCTTTTTGCAACGAGGATAAGATAAAGAAATGGGAAGAATATTATGAACACCTGTTAAATGAAGTAAATCATAGAAAATTCTTTGAAGAAGGATTCCAGAACCTTGGTATGACACATGTCATTAGCAGGAAGGAAGTAAAAGAAGGCGCTAAAGAAGATAAAAATGATTAAGCAATAGGACCAGATGGAATGCCTGCAGAGGTGTGGAATAGCCTGGGAGAAGAAGGAACAGACATGCTGTGGGACCTAGCAAAGAAAATATACAGTCAGGAAAAGATACCGAAAGAATGGAGAGAAAGCTTTAATGTGCCTGTCTGTAAAGAAAAGGGTGACATCCAGGATTGTGCAAAGTACAAAGGACTTAAGCCAGTGTCTCAAACCATGAAAGTCTGGGAAAGAATAATGGATCAAGGAATTAGAGAAGAAACATCTGTAGGTGAAGAACAGTTTGGTTTCATGCCAGGAAGAGGAACGACAGATACAGTGTTTGCCCTCTTACAGATGATGGAAGAACACCGGAAGAAAGGACACTGGAAGAAAGGACTGCACGTAATATTCATAGATCTGGAAAAGGCATAAGATAGAGTCCCACGCTAAGAATTTTGGAGGCGTATGCGAGTAAAGGGAACACCAGAGAAGTATGAGAGGCAGGTTAGAAGCAGTGATGGGTTAACTGAACGGACACCAGTAAGAGTTGGTTTACATCAGGGATCTGCTTCAAGTCCATACTTTTTGACCTGATAATGGACGTGCTATCTCAAGGAATAAGAGATCAATCCCCTTGGTGCATGTTGTTTTCTGATGACATTGTGTTATGCAGCATCAACAGGGATAGTGGAGTCAAAACTAGAGCAATGGATGAAGGTACTGGAAGACAGAGGGTTAAAGATCATTAGGAAGAAGACTGAATACCAAAGTTTTAATGAAGGTCAAAACTCCGAGATTAGTATAGAAGGGACAAGGTTGAACCGAGTAGAAAAAATTTAGGTATCTTGGTTCAACAGCGGCTGATGATGGAAATGTAGATGTAGAAATAACACAAACAGTGCAGGCTGGATGGAAAAATTGGAGAAAGATGTCAGGTGTCTTGTGCGACCTCAAAACCACATAAAGGTTAAAGGAAGAGTGTGTAAGGCAGTAGTGAGACCAGCTTTGATGTATGGAGCAGAAACATGGCCGGTAAAGAGAGTGCAAGAGAAGAAATTGGATGTGGTAGAGCTGAATATGCTCAGGTGGATGTATGGAGTAACAAAAATGGACAGGATCAAAAATGAAAGAATAAGAGGAACCACTAAAGTGGCAGAACTATCAAAGAAGGCCCAGGAAAGAAGACTGCAGTGGTATGGCCATGTGATGAGAAGGGATGAGACGTATGTAGGGAGGAGAGTGATGCAGATGGAGGTGCCTGGTGGGAGAGCAAGAGGAAGACCGAGGAAGCGAAGGTGGGTGGATGCAGTTACAGAAGATCTGAGAGACATACAACTGTCAGAGGATGTTGTGTTGGGCCGAGCCAGGTGGAGGAAACCTGTCAGAAACATCGACCCCACACAGAAGTAGGAAAAGATGCAGAGAAAGAAGAAGAAGAAGATATACAATATATATATATATATATATATATATATATATATATATATATATATATATATATATATATATATATATATATATATATATATATATATATATATATATATATATATATATATATATATATATATATATATATATATATATATATATATATATATATATATATATATATATATATATATATATATATATATGTGTGTGTGTGTGTGTGTCTGTGTGTGTGCCTCTGTGTGCGTGCGTTTGTGTTATTTTTGGTATTATTTCGCAAGTAATATGAGCAAAATAAACTCAAGAGATAAAATAAAAAAACAAACAAACGTAAGCCGCTTTAGACAGAGGCTCCACTTCGTCCTTTACCCCGATCATGTTGATAACGTACTCAAACGATGACCACAGGTCATTGGGATTCATTAAAGTTACGAAAGTTGTTATTAATTATTAGACCGAATAACATTACGAAGTGACATAACATACCTCTTTAAAACGTTTTTAAGTTTTACTCTTTGATGGTTGGGGCAGCGCGAAGAGAAAGGCATAAAAAGCATCTATTTATTCGTGTTTAATCATCAAAAAATCTCTCTCTTTTTTTTGACGTTTTGGAAAACAATTAACGGTTGATTTGAAAAACAAAACCTCAAAAGCATTTTTAGGGAAACATAATTACAAATTCCCACTCGCATAAAGTTAATTAAGCCCTGATATTATTTTAGTATTATCCTGAGTAAACAATTATGGATTTGTTGTTCGTGTTATGATTATACAATGCTTTTTTGATCTCCAAACATCACAAGGGGAAGGACGTAATTGTTCTCTCTCTCTCTCTCTCTCTCCGTGCCATTCTGTCAGGTCCAATATGCCTCTCTGATATACCACTCAGTGCCATACGTGCAAAATATCTCCAGAAACCTTCGTACATTACATAGGCAAGAGAATATTTGTTCTGTCTCTATCAACCACCTGCAAAATCTGTCATCTCACTTTGAAATACTTCAAATTGTTTTATACGTAACCAGTTAAATAATACCAGTTAACGTCATAGCCTTGTCTATAAACGTCCTGACATTTCAGACTATAGTCTATCTATTTATCTATTTAATAATTTATTTTTTCTCTTTTAATAAGTGGGATTTCTTCTGTTCTGTACTTTCCTTTACCTCCTCTTACTTCTTCCTAATGAACACCATATTCTTTGGAAGCTTGAATTTGAAGTCAATGGCCCCTGTGGGCTTGTTCCATATGAATAGGTTTCATCTACTGAATAATAATAATAATAATAATAATAATAATAATAATATCCACTCATCCTACCCAGTCTCCTAACCACGACCTTGTCAACATGCTCCTGTTAGCCAAAGCACGCTCTTGCCTAGGTAACCACAAAGAAGGCAAATATTTACTACTGGATTATCTTGATGAAAAACAAAACCACACGTTTTAGGCAAAGTTCTATTATCAGCGGAAAAAGACGATACTCAGCGCTAGTAGCTGCATGCTAATATTGCACTGATGTCATGTAAGCCGATGATCCACTTATCTTCCATTCTAAGTATGCAAATGATGTTTCGGCTGCTAAAATGGCGTTTCATTCGTTTGATTGGATGCGAAACAACAGACTTGCTTCTTTGGTGGAGTAATATACATTCAGGATAATGATATTCTTTGATTATTAGCCAAATAAAGGTTTTGCGGGACTAGCAACGCATTATCTAATTTAGATCACTAACAGAGAGAGAGAGAGAGAGAGAGAGAGAGAGAGAGAGAGAGAGAGAGTGGTGTTTGTCAAGCCCAAACAATTTATGAATACCATTAAGATTCTAACTTCCACAGATTATACATTTTTCTGGCTATTTATTTGTAGCAGAAGTAGTCAAAATCCTGTGAATCAATACATGATCGCAAAACGAGAGTAGCGGCGTAACTCTTAATAAGAATGAATAGCAGTGAGTAAAGCATAGTACAAAATTTATCAAAAACTGATGGTTTTTTGTTTCAATCTCCTTTGGCATGAATTATACAAGACAAGACCCAAAGTACTTTCCAGACTTTCGATACTGTTCCACGTCAGTTTACCATATTGCTACAAGGTTTGAAAGAAATGGACGCTTTTTTTGTGTTATCAATTCCATATATACATACATACAACATTATGGCTATATAGGTTTGAAATAGATGCTATCGTATTTACATTATATTTTGGATAAGTATCAGAAAAATCAGTTCACTTACATACATACATACATACCCACATTATGTGTGTATATATATATATATATATATATATATATATATATATATATATATATATATATATATATACATGTAAATGCGTATGTTTGTATGTATGTATGTATACTGTAATGTTTGTATGTATTGTAATGTGCGTATGTATACTAATAAATGAATTGTTTTGCTGATGCTTATCTAAAATGGAATGTAAATTGACAGTATCTATTTCAAACCTTGGTAGCCAATGTTGCTAACACAGCGTCCATTGTGTGCAATATGGTTAATTGACGTGGAACAGTATCGAAAGTTTGGTAAAGTGCTTTGGCTCCTGTCATGTATAATTCATGCCAAAGAATACTGAAAACAAAAATCCAACAGTTTTTGATAAATTATGTACTACGCTTTACTCTCTGCAGATCATATTTATTGACAGTTACTTTGCTACACTCCTTTTCATTTATTATATATATATATATATATATATATATATATATATATATATATATATATATATATATATATATATATATATATATGTGTGTGTGTGTGTGTGTGTGTGTGTGTGTGTGTGTGTGTATGTATATATATACATATACATATACATAAACATATATATATACATAATTGTGTGTGTATGTATTCAATTTGATGGGAAGTCAAACGACCTGTTTCCTGTAGTGATATATTCATTTAATGAAACAGCAGATATCCAAACATAAGATAAATCGTATATATATATTTTCTGGATCTGAATATTTTTTGTATTGAAGGAGAAAGGTTTTCGATTTATTCATAAGTGGTTTTTATGTTGATCCACATTAGACAAAGATATTGAATGCAAAAGATATCTCTAAGGTCAACGTTTTTACCTATTTTTATCAGAAAAAAAACCATTAAAACTTAAGCAATTTTCATTGTCTTTGTTTCTGATAAAAATAGATAAGAACGTTGACCTTAGAAGATATAATCTTTTGCATTAAATATCTTTGTAGATAGATCAACAGGAAAACTAATGAATAAATCAAAAACCTTTTTCCTTCAATACAAAATATATTCAAATCCAAAAACAATAAATATGATTTATCTTATGTTTGGGTATCTGCTATTTCATTAAATAAATATATCACTACGGGAAACAGGTAATTTGATTTCTCATCAGATTGAATACACACACACATACATACATATATATATATATATATATATATATATATATATATATATATATATATATATATGTGTGTGTGTGTGTGTGTGTGTGTGTGTGTGTATGTACATAATTAATGTCATGTTTTAAGCACCGAAGCTTTAAATAAAATAGACTGAATGATTGTTAGAGACCAATTGGCCTTACTGCTTAAGATTTTACTACCTTTCCTTTCTAAGAATTCGGACCCCTATTGTTGACCAACCCTTACCCCAGGGACCATGGACTACATAAATATCAATTTATACTACATGAGTATGAATGCATGTATTTTTCGACAGACTGTAGCCTTGTTATTTTACCTACATATTCCTGTACAAATGTTTTTGACCTCTGTTTTGCCCTCATCAAAGTCTTTTCCTTGGGTCCATGTTTTGAAAAGGCGTGAATCTACACGTCATAGGAAGGTCTTTATGTATGTTTTGTCTTTTTCAGCGCAGCGGTTCTATGAAAGTTTTAAACTGTTCAACCCTATTTTCAATGTTGCTTAATCATATCCCCTTTGGTGGGACGTGGGTGGGCAGGGAACGCAGTCGCGGCTCCTGTTTGAACAATCCTCTTTACTTAAGAACACTTTGTGCCAACTTTTGTTAAAAATGATCTGGTTGGAAAATGCGACGTTTACTTTAGACATGCATGCATACTTACACACAAATGAATGGCTCACGAACTTCGATCTGAAGAGCTTGCTTACTTTCAGGTTAGGTAAGCTAGAAGGTACATGGCAGTGACAGATTTAGGAAGAAATATATAGATCATGAATTCTCTATGCTTTTATCTCATATTTTATGAAAGGTAAACTCCTGTACAAACAGAATCTAATATAGACACGCTTCCACAGAACCATTTAGAGCTTGAAATGCAAAGCCCTATCGCATCGGTAAAAATCCAAGATTATCAGCCCTATTCTAGTGCTCCTGCTCTATTTCACATTTTGCTTGTCTTTCCCTGAATAATAATAATAATAATAATAATAATAATAATAATAATAATAATAATAATAATAATAATAATAATAATAATAATAATAATAATAATAATAATAGTTTTTATGGAAATATTGCATAAGTTAAGTTTCAGATCGCCAAGCAAAGTTTAATGGAATGAAGTTTAAAACCATTTATTGAAATCTTACTCGGAGTGTTACTGCGAATATGTTTTTGCAATGAGGATGCAAATGCTTACGAATATGCCGCATATTTGATAAGTACATAGCCATATCCGTACAGGTACGTGTTGGAATCAATCCGCTCATCATATTTTAAAAACACGCTGCGTTCCACTCACTTTACATGGAATTCAAACAATCAAAACGTGATGTATTTCAATGGTAGTAAATATTCCATCAGCAAGCCAGTGTGGAGGGCTTTCAAATTTAACAATAAGCTAAGGTATACTCGCAATCTTATGATTTCTAAGATCTTAATGGTTCCTTTTAGTACTTATGCTGTATTTTAACAGAGGGAATTTAGTATGGCCGCTACAGGACCCTTTATCTCCCAGATCTCTTTCCCATTATTTTATGTATATTCCTAAAATTACCAGTTTTTATTTTTCCACTAAGTTTTTCTAAGATATCTTCATCTCTTTCCTAAGATCCATTTTTCGTTTAACATAGAAAAATAATAATAATTTATATTTTAATATATATATATTATATTATATATATATATATATATATATATATATATATATATATATATATATATATATATATATATATATATATATATATATATATATATATATATATATATATATATATATATGTATATATATATATATACATATATTGTAACGTGCCATTGTCAATTACAACAGCACATGAAAGCTCCATGCATTAAAACTAACTCAAAATTCAAACATAATTTAAAATATGGTGATGCGAAACACGACCACCCAGATTGAGGAACAGGGAAGCAGTGAAGCAGTAAAAATACCCCTGGACATTAGCGCTAGCTAAATCCTCGCAGTCTTGATAAAGAATCTCCACCCCCTCTCTCTTTGCCTACTATCTCACTTTTGTCTGCCTATAATTTCCCTTGGGTACTGTCGTTCCATTTCCCTATTCCAGTGCCTGCTTTCGTGGATGTCAACAAGACGCAGGGCGGAAGCCAGCACGTTAAAGGACATTCACCCACACGGTACTAAGGCTGGAAGGCGGGAATGAAAAGCTATATAAGGGACAGGTCAAGGGTCAAGCGGCAGTTCGTTACCAGCCAGAGTCAGACCAGAATCCTTGCCAGGTCGGTCACTGACCACCCTCCCTCTGTCCTAGTCCATCTTTGTCGTGCTAACACAGTCCCACCAAAAGTCCCTTGCCTTAATTACAAAGTCCGGTCTACACATCAAGGCATCACATCCTGCGGGAAAAGGGACAGTCGTATTTGGAGTTTGTTACGATGTCCATTCTTATAATATAATTTTTATGCTTTTTAATTTTCACTCCTCTTGGGGTTCTGAGAGAAATCAGTGAAGTGGTTAATGTTTTCAATTCAAGTAATGTAAGCATACTTATGAAATTTGATATTCTTAATTGCTTCTCTCTCAGCGTTCAGCATTCCCAACGTGAACGTGTAAGTGTTTTTCCTTGCAAGCCAAGTGATAGTGAGTCTCTCTTGCAGAATAGGCGATTGTGATGCTGTGTGCCTACTTGTTTGTCCACAGTGCCAATTCCTGATCTCCCAATGTGGAAGATTCCTTCAAGATTAATCTCTGAAGATTTATTTGCTGTCGTGGCAAGAGTTCCTGTATATTTGATTAATTTTAGAGGTTTTACAAGATAGTGTGAATATTTTCAGAGTAAGATTAATTCTCTATCTGAGAAGTTTCATCATGGATAGTAACTTATTTTGCTATTGGTACTATTTGATTTGTGAACTAACGTTAGAGCAATGCCAAGGAGCTAGCGAGGAGCTCCTGTGTAATATCCTTCTGATCTGTGTAATTATAATCTAATTAGTGAAAGCTTGCTTTTCCCTTGAATTCCATTTACATTTACTGTTAGCTTACCTCCTTTCACATGTGTGGCCAAATCAGTCAGATGTCGTTCAGACTGTGATTAGAGCTAGATATACCTTCCCTGGCCACTCCCGTAAAAAAACATTATACTGTATATATATATATATATATATATATATATATATATATATATATATATATATATATATATATATATATATATATATATGTGTGTGTGTGTGTGTGTGTGTGTGTGTGTGTGTGTGTGTGTGTGTGTGCGCGCATGCTGACCACTCAAAATTACATTAATGTAATAAAAATCAAAATATCTTCTCTGGATCAACACGAAATATTGAGCTGCAGTTGAGTAGGTATTTCCTTGCCTTTGACTCTAGTAGAATCAATATGTTATGTATATGCTAACGTTCGTGTACCGCTTGCGAAGGTACGTCCATCAAACACCGAGGAGGGAATTTCTGTTTTAGGCTTGCACCCAGAAGCAAGTGTTTCACATGGAAAATTCAGGTCATCCTTGGATGCATTTTATTCTGGGTTACTAAAATTAAAACATGAATCCTGCGCATTATTAGATTAATTTTTTTTTTTGTTGCAAGCGCATTCATATACGAAAATAAACGTAGGGAAAAGAATAACAACAAAATGTTGATATAAAACTAACCGTGACAAAATAAACCCAAAACCACCCTGGAATGCGGTTGCAACTTTCAAACTCCAAGGTAATGCGACTTCTAAGTTATTGTAAGATAAACAATATAGAAATTACAGACTGTATGCACTGTAGTGGTAGTAGCTGCAAAAGTACTATGAAACTCATTAGCTTATGAATCCTGAAGGTAGGGGAACTCCCAACTAAAGTTGGAAAATCCACGCTGTAGTTACTAAATTTTTAAGGCAACATGACCAGACAGATTCGATACGAGTATTTTTTGCAATTCTGTTGCGGGGAGTCGTTCGTAAATGCAGGGGGTGATTCGATATGATGACGTTACATTCGGCTAATATTTTTATCTCAGCGGCAGCTGAAGTCTGTATAGCGATTTGTATTCTTTATCTCTTGTTTTATTTTACAGATGGTTGAAATAAACCTTATCCCGACTGTAGTATAATTTGTGACAGCTCTTTCAGTAATATTTATATGCTTGAAATTATACCGGGGCACATAAGCTGTTTTACTTTGTTTTTTAACTTCCTATACTTGTATCGACTATTTTTCTAGTAGGGACGTTGCATTTTGCTAAAGCTGCCAATAAAACTGACGGTAATCCAAGTTTTTGCTGTATCTTTGAAAATATTCCTGTATTACATTGTCACTCATATATTTTGCCTCATCACTCCGGATATTGAAAATCCCAAGGCAATTATCGCCATTGCTTGTTTTTCACAGCTACTAAACTACATTCTGGTGAAAATTGTCTCTCTTTATTAGATATTTTGTCAGAGTTCTCATGAACATCATGGTTTCATTTGTATCGTTACAACTCTAATTGTAAGTCTTGCTTTTTCTTTATTTGGATTATCGCCTAAAGTTGTTTTGGTTGAGGGCGTTACAACAAGAGCTGATGTCTATCGGAAGTTCGCACAACCTTCCTATCAACGAAGATTTCCCTTTCAGGTTGCGGCAGTCGTCGTTTTGTCATCATCGTAATATTAGCAGTTACATCTGCTGTTTGCTGTTACATCAACCGCTGTATTTCATGCGGGAGCTGTATTTGTTTATTGTTGCAGTCGTTGTTGTCCCAGCTCTCGCGGAGACTGTCGCGTTTTCTCGCCAGTTTACCACCGTCATATTTGTTTTGTTCTGCTCCTGCTGTTTACCCTCACTATCCTAACAATTGCCGAAGTTTTCCTGCTGGACAATGCGTTTTCCCTCTGGTGTTAAAATGTAAATGGACTTATTGTGTTGCGTTTTTGTCCCGTCACAAAGGGCTTTGCTCCACATCCTGTGCTAGTTGACTCATTGCAACATGCAGGGCATTTTGAAGCAATACACCTTGAATAACCTTAGTATTCGGGAAATATGTCTTGGCAAATGAATTTGCACTGTAAATGTTATATGAGAGAGAGAGTGTGTGTGTGAGAGAGAGAGAGAGAGAGAGAGAGAGAGAGAGAGAGAGAGAGAGAGAGAGAGAGAGAGAATAAGTTCAGATATTGTGTCAAAAAAGTCCATAGAAGCCTGATATATATATATATATATATATATATATATATATATATATATATATATATATATATATGTGTGTGTGTGTGTGTGTGTGTGTGTGTGTGTATACATATATATACATTATATAAATAAATATATATATATATATATATATATATATATATATATATATATATATATATATATATGTGTATGTGTGTGTATAGTATATATAAATATCTACTTGAAATGTTTACGTCGCATAATTCTCCGTCTTCAGCGTCAGTCTGCATAGGCAATATACGTACAGGTACACACGCAAACACACACACACACAAAGAGAGAGAGAGAGAGAGAGAGAGATTAAAATTCATGTATTCATTTATTCCGTCCTCGAAAAAACAAAAACAAATAAGCTACAAGGGGAATTATGATGAATGAACGTTTTCTTTTTCAACAGTTCTTTGTTCTTGTTGCATAAATCATTTATGTGTCACGTGCGCGTATGAAAGGATAAAAATGTGAAAAAAAAAGAAGAAGGTGGATTTAATTATCTCCAGGCGTTATCAGAGAATCAAAATGAAACCAAACTCGACTATTCATTCTTATGAGAGTGTTTGTGCTCGTCATTTATCAACAAGATTATGTCCAATGATAATATAATAAAAACAGGACTGTGTCCAATAATAATAAAATAAGAAAATAAATAGGGCGTACTTGAATAGAGGGCTTTGAGATCGTGAAAAATAAAGAAAGAAGATAGGTTTGGCACACGATATAATTACAATAAAGGGAGCCTACAGTCTACCCCAAAAAGCCAATTCAAAGTCCTTCAAAAGAAGGCATCGTGCTTACCCCCATACAAATGGGAAAACAAGCACGTTAAAAGAAGAAGAAGAAGAAGAAGGTGTGATACTGACAGTGGATCCACTATTATCAATATACTTTCTAATTTAGTACACAAATCTTTCAATCTCTTCCTTTTCAAACGAGGACGCGCCCATCCCTCTCCTCTACCCACGGTGCTTGCAATGTCATTTTGTTCTTTATTCTTTCCATGTTTGCCGTCTCTCTGGCGGTCGCCAGTCCCCAAGCAGGAATGCATATGTGAATTTCATGAGGTCCAACTAAAACAACAACGATGATATTTTCATTAAGGTTGAGCCCAGGGAAAAATCAAAGGATTTCTGAGGCTTATGAAGACATGGTCAGGAAAAAATCTCCAGCTCGTCCACGATATTTTATGGGAGGTTTTCCATGCTCTGGGTACGTGTTTTTTCGTCAGTGTTTTCCTCGATCTTCCTCAGTGACACAACATAGTGTTTTTACGTTTTTCCAGCGCCAGTTTGAGATATATTTCATTGAGTTGTGCTCTTTATATGCACAAACCTTAATGTTGCTTTTCTTATTATAAATGAAATGTAGTAGGCGACAATTGAGATTATTTTAGAGAGAATTTTTATTGGACCTGATTTTATTTATCAAGGTTTTAAAGACGATTTTGGAGGCTTTTAAATCTAGCCCTGTAGCTAGATACAGACCTTTTATTTCATAGTAAAACGTCTGAACAAATTCCTCTTTAATCATTGTTTACCAGCATCTCGTCATATTATGACAAGCCTCATCTAGGTGAAATTTCCATGCTTTTCCAAAAGCACGGTTGCTGATCAAAATATTTTGAATTTGCTAATTATCTCTGCCCTCAAATTAATTTCACTATAGAGCATGAAAACAACGATGGCTTACCACTTTTAGATTTATTAATCCCGAGATCATAACAACACGTCCTCATTTCTGCCTACAATCAGGAAACGTATACCAGTTTTGATTCTAACTGATTTTAGCGCTTAGCTATCGGAATGATAATGAACTTCTTTGAAAATATTTTTATGAACCTCCTATAATAATTGCTTATTTGAAAGAACTAAAAAAAAATCTCCAAACAGTTTCAACTAGTAATGACTCTGTTTATTGCACTTAAACTTTATTTTAAAGTTTCCTTTTCTTATATTTATGATGCAAAATATTTAACCAATTTTACAGAGATTATTAAGAAATACTCTTACTGTCTTAATTCTCATCCAGATCTCAGGAATCCAGAACCAACTGGTTCTGTGCTGAGAAATGAAAGGCGTTGTTCTCATCTTAGGATGAGAGCAGCCTATCAATAGGGTTCCCTAAAATGTAATCGTGATCTTCGTCTCGGTTCCAAAAAAGATACACCGGAGAGTTAACTATAGAAGAGACAATACTTTAAGTCAATGGGGTTTTCAAGAAGTAGAGATCAATCTAACAACTGCAAATTCCGGCGCTTGGTCTTCAAGACCTAAATTTCATAATCAGTCAATCAACAATTGCAAAAATAAATCATTGCACATTACACCTTCCAAAACTGCCATGGAGACATTATGCCTTCGTCTTGAACCCACTTTAGGACCAAACAAGTCACTCTCCATCTACACACTCGTTAACTCCCTTTAAATCACTGTAGACAGCTTACCTTTTATATGCATTCTTTCTTTATTAACCCAAATATATATATATATATATATATATATATATATATATATATATATATATATATGTGTGTGTGTGTGTGTGTGTGTGTGTGTGTGTGTGTATACATACCGTTGGCGTTCGAATAGGTACCGGGAATTGTTTATATTATATATATGATATAGTAGATGATATTAAATGACATTTGTGTAATGCTTGTGTATGTACGGTGATGTGATAAAACATTACCTTCCAAAACTGCCATGGAGACATTATGCCTTCGTCTTGAACCCACTTTAGGACCAAACAAGTCATGTCCATCTACAGATCGTTAACTCCCTTTAAATCACTGTAGACAACTTACCTTTTATATGCATTCTTTCCAAATATATATATATATATATATATATATATATATATATATATATATATATATATATATATATATATATATATATATGTGTGTGTGTGTGTGTGTGTGTGTGTATATACAGGGAAATCGTCGATACATACCGTTGGCGTTCGAATCTCCCAGGTACTGAATTGTTTATCAATTATAATTACCCCTCAGTGATATTCCCGAAGTAGATCTAGTTGGATATTAAATGACATTTGTAGCTTAATGCTTGTGAAGAACAATATGTTACGGTGATGTGATAAAACAGTATGTGTGCATGTGTCTGCTGAGAGGCAAATAAAGAGAAAACTATAAAATTATAATAGAATAACATTATTTAGTGTGCCAGGGAAGTTATAGGGAGGGTCTTTTTTTATTGAGAAAGTAAGATAAATGACAGGGGAAGAATGTTTGGATTTAGGCAGGGAACGAGTGTTTGGACCAAGCTGAAAATGTTTAGGAGAATTTGAATATAAAATGTTTTAGCAGCATACTTGGTCCTAGGAAACTTCTATGACGCTATAATTAGGAGGGTTTTGAGGATGTGCAGTATAGCAGACAAGTTGTTAATAGCTATAAAAAGTATGATTAAAGCAAGTATCAAAAGCAAAGAGTTTTGTAGAATACTCAGAAAGGAGAGTGGCTAATTTGGTGTAAATCTAGTACTGAGATAATTAAGTGATATGTCTCTTTAGTGGTTTATCACTTTATGAACAGAGAGATGCAAGGAGTCAGAAAAAGGAAGTTTTCAACATGGGTGTAATGTTGCACATCCGGGAACAGAACATGAATAGAGAATGGAACGCTTGATTTTTGCTGAATATACAGCACTGACTGAGGACAATGATAACGAGGAGAAATCAGAGACTCTAATATGATGTACTTGATGGATTTTGAAGTATTAATAAGAGGAGAAAGGTCATAGCCTATGTGAAGGACAACAAGGTTATGAGTATAATTGGAAATCAGGAAGAAGGAGCAATGAGTGTGCAAAAACGGAAGTGGCTGTTAATTGAGACTAATATAATGGATGATGTAAATGGTCTGGTCATGTGGCATGAATTCGGGCGACAGGCTGGTGAAGACTAGATATCACTCGCAAGTTTTAGGAAGGAGGAGAGGGGATACCAGAAAGTGCTAGACAAATATCCAGAGTGAAGTATGTGAAAGGAAGAGCTCTTATATCCAGGAAGGGCGAGAGGTGAACGGTGGTGCTATGTGATGAGATTTGTGTAGGTGTGTGTCAGTTAAGCAGGCTATTGCAGTTGATGAACATAACAGACGTTTGGTGTGAAGAGGTGTGTGTGTGAAGCAGTTAACCTTTTTCATGTTTTCTTCATCAACTGTTAAGCAGTTAAAGTATGAATATGACATGACTATATAAAGGGTACGTTCCAATGCAAAAAAAAAAAAAAAGAGGTGTCTGTATGTGCGCATGAATTCCTCAGCAGTAATTCATTTTTATCACATGGATATAAATGAAACTGGCAAAGATATCTTTTGCATTTCCACCAAGATTTTTTATTTCTTAAGATACTAATATATTAAGGGACGAAACGGTGGAATCATGAAAAAACATCAACTAAAGCCAGTTACTTCCTTTGGTGAAGAGACTCAGAAGGAAAGTCTTAATCCGGCGAGGCTACTGTAAAACTATAGAGAAAACTCTGAGAGCACAGTGGTCTTCATCCGGGTTTTTTAAAGAGAGACAAGCTGTGAATTTTAGGGACTGCAGAAGTTAGCAGGGGGTTTTAGATGCTAATGAAATCGTCTGATAATTGGGTTCACAGTAAAAGTGGAGCTTTTCTTGTACCGTTTGATCGAAAATTAATTGGTATAATACAATCGGGAAAAACCTGGCGACAAGGCACAAAGAATTTTCTACAGAAATGAGGGTGGTTACATTCGTATTGAGCTGGAATAAGCATAAATCATAAAAGAGAGTTGTCTTAGACTAAAATAAAAAAAGGAATTCAGCTCTACTAAAAATAAAAAAGTGAGTTTCTAAGCTAAGGGAGGGAGCAATGATCAATATGCGAGTGTTTTCCTTTTATTTCTTTCTTCTAAACGCTAAAGCAAGTTACACATGGAATTTCAAGATTCTCAAATGTTACTTTGAAGCAAAATCTGGTCGAATTGCAACAAAAACGGACGACTGGAGTGACTGTTTAAATAAGGTTACTGACGAAAGTGAGAATAAAGATAGGGAAGAGAGTAAATAAATGAATAACCCTCTCAGAGAAAAAAGTGAAGAAAAAGTGCACCTAGTTCAATCAAATACTTAACGGCATTCAGATAAGCTATAACTTGGTCTCTAACGAACAGGCATTTGGCCATAAGATAAAAGAATGTGGTCGTACAAGAGTAGGGAAACACAAAAGATTACTAGCCATTAACGTGTTGTCGAATCTATACTCACTTCCACAGAGATTTCAGACCCTTAAAACCGGTGGACATTAATTTCCAGCTGAATTTGGTATTCCCTATATCGGAATCCAGTTTACTTAGGGACCGTTAATAATTGGTGAAGAAGAGAAAATTCAAGAAGAATAAAAAAGAAAAACAGGAAAATTAAAGACAACTATAAACATAAACACGTTTTGTATAAAGAAACGCTCAGTTGCTACACTTCGTCTTAAAAAACATAAACAACGGAAAGACTCAGTTATAGTTTACTAGTTTGCGAACAATTGTTAGATTAAGAGATATAAGGAAACCTCAGATGTGCAGTGAGTGAAAAAAGTTGACAAAACAAGCT
>NC_089799.1:34397113-34417113 GCF_040412425.1 Macrobrachium rosenbergii | reverse complement strand
TTCGAAAGCAAGTGAAGAAATGAAATTGAGGCGATAGGAGTTTAAAGGCAAATTGAAAATAAATACAATAAAAATAGAAATTAAACGAGGAGCAGGGAGCAGTGAATGTTAATGTTAACATTGTTGGAGGAAGAATGAAAGTGTTTGACTTGAATAGATGTTTGAGAATAGATGTGATGGATGTTGGTATGATGACAAAGGTGAGTTAAAGAATAGGCGAGACAATCAAAGTAGAAGGTGTGAACGGAAGATTTGGAGGAAAATGAATTCTTCTATATTCTTCAGTATTTACATCTTTCCTCTCCCACCATAATGCCTGCTTTTTAATGGCCAGTCGAATAGAAAGGGTTACACGGGAATACAGAGATTAATATACCCAAACTTCAAAACGTCTGTAAATATGACCTTGAATTGCAAGTAAAAATTTGTGTGAAAATTGTATGATGCTGAAGAAATAACTTGAAATACATGAATTTATCAGTTACGAGTAAATCATTTTGTTTGTGTATTTTCACGCGTAATCATGTTTTGAAAGGATGTTCATATGAATAATTCTTTTCTCTTCCCATTAAAGAAAATAGAACGCTTTTAGCTTTACACGGAGGGAGTTGCATCTTGGGAGAGATTAAAATAAACAAAATCTAAGGATTACTAAAAAATAATAGCGAGACAAATGAAACGTGCATGTCTAGAATAGCAGTAAAATATACCTTAGTAACAAAGAAGTTACACATAAAATCACATTTAAAAATACCCCCAGTCGTTATTATGATTTGAGAGGATTTATTTGCAACTACAAGCAAAAAAAAAAAGTACACGAAAAAGGAATGATGCCATAAAAAGGGAAAATATATACAAATATATATATATTTCTCATTTGCATTTAAACAGAAATACCAAGGGGAGTTGTGCGGGTCCCTCGCCTCGGGGTCTTGTGCTGTCAAACACAAATGATACATGAATACACTTTATGAGGGATTTGCATATGGAATGTGACTGACGCATTGCATGAAAAAGGCCTCCTGTTTCGGGCCTTGATTTTTGTCGTTATTCTTGAAGCATCGGAACATTTCGCCGTCAGGATTTGCATGAGAAGGCAGATGTACAATTAATCAAACGGATGAATAATAATAATAATGATAATAATAATATAATAATAATAAATATTATTATTACTATTATTATCATTATTATAAAGAATAGTTTATCTTCATATATTACACAATAATAAGCAAGAAAAATGAAGAAATAGACATGCAAACATACAGTAAATCAATCATATCATATACATATATATATATATATATATATATATATATATATATATATATATATATATATATATATACTGTATGTATATATATATATATATATATATATATACATATATATATATATATGATTGATTTACTAAATATTTGCATGTCTATTTCTTTATTTTATATATATTATTATATGCGTAATATATAAAGATAAATATTTGCATGTCTATTTTTTATTTAATAATAATAATAATAATAATAATAAATATTACTATTATTATTATTATTATTATTATTATTATTATTATTATTATTATTATTATTATTATTATTATTATTATTATTATTATTATTCATCCGTTTGATTAATTGCACGTCCGCCTTCTCATGCAAATCCTGACGGCGAAATGTTCCGATGCTTCAAGAATAACGACAAAAATCAAGGCCCGAAACAGGAGGCCTTTTTCATGCAATGCGTCAGTGACATTCCATATGCAAATCCCTCATAAAGTGTATTCATGTATCATTTGTGTTTGACAGCACAAGACCCCGAGGCGAGGGACCCGCACAACTCCCCTTGGTATTTCTGTTTAAATGCAAATGAGGAATATATATATTTGTATATATTTTCCCTTTTTTTGGCATCATTCTTTTTCGGGTCCCTTTTTTTTGCTTGTAATTGTAAATAAATCCTCTCAAATCATAATAGCGACTGGGGGTATTTTCAAATGTGATTTTATGTGTAACTTCTTTGTTACTAAGGTATATTTTACTTCTATTCTAGACATATACATTTCATTTATTTCTCTATTATTTTTGAGTAATCCTTTAGATTTTGTATATTTTAATCTCTCCCAAGATACAACTCCCTCCGTGCAAAGCTAAAAGCGTTCTATTTTCTTTAATGAGAAGAGAAAAGAGAAAAGAAATATTCGTATGAACATAATTTCAAACCATGATTACGCGTGAAAATACGCAGTTAAAATGATT
The DNA here is from genome assembly GCF_040412425.1 of Macrobrachium rosenbergii. Lineage (NCBI taxonomy): Eukaryota > Metazoa > Arthropoda > Malacostraca > Decapoda > Palaemonidae > Macrobrachium > Macrobrachium rosenbergii. The sequence goes on along the minus strand of NC_089799.1, from coordinate 34,414,861 downwards.
TACTCGTAACTGATGGATTCATGTATTTCAAGTTATTTATCCAGTATCATACAATTTTCATACAATTTCTCTCTTGCAATTCAAAGTCATATTTTTTGAAGTTTGGGTTTATTAATTTCTGTATTCCTGTGTAACCCTTTCTATTCAACTGGCCATTAAAAACCAGGCATTATGGTGGGAGAGGAAAGATGTATATATAAATATTGACATGAACCAACTCCCTCTCTGTAGAAGAATTCATTTCCCTCCAAATCTTTTGTAATATGTAATACATGGTTTAAATGGATTAGAGATCGTGCCTGGATTGTTCTTCCTTAAAAATTAAATGGTAATTACTATACTTCATAAGTGCTGCTTTAAGGAGCAGTTTCTGCACTTACGCAAAGCTAGCTTAGCTACACGAAATTATTAGAAAAGTGTAGTGTTACACATTTGTTCCTTATATGTAGAGGATGATAATTATGTTTATATATATATATATATATATATATATATATATATATATATATATATATACTATATATATATATATATATATATATATATATATATATATATATATATATATATATATATGTATATACATTTATTATACACGCATATAAGGAACAAATGTGTAACACTGTAGATCTTTGCCAATAATTTTGTTTAGCTTTACATAAATGCAGAACTTGCTCCTTAAAGCAGCACTTATGAAGTAGAGTAATTACCTTTTAATTTTTAAGGAAGAGCAGTCCGGGCAGGATCACTAATCCCTTTCAAACCATGTATTACATATATGTATTACATATGGTCAGATTGAAAAGCTTATAGCACAGCTTAATAGTATAACTTATAGTTAGGTTGGAGTTCCAGTGGGTTAAAGGGAAACAATTAAACCTTGCTTGGAGATATGATTTCACCTAATTATCAATCCTTGTTACTCCAAGGCCACCATTAGAGTGGGGAGAGGAAAGGAAAGATGGACAGCAGCCTTGCTGAGGTCCTTTGTTATTTATGAGACAAGTTATGGAACTGCTGTGTGTTGACAATGCCCAGTCGAGTTACTTGTAGAGAATGTGGACAATCTGCCAAGCAATGAGCCAGTTGTACTTCTGCCCACCCTGTCGTAGTTCTTTTGACTTAGAGGTAGTTGAATGGGTAGTTGTATTTAACTGTTATTTCCTTGGTTTAGCTTAATTGCACTTTGTACAGTGATGCCAGGTGTGCGGGAAACTAGAACATAACTCAACAAAATATAACTCAAGAGAAAACTTTCTCAGAGAATAAAGGCGCCTTCAAGAAGCACGTTTTCTTAATAACCTAATTATTTCTGGGTGAAGTATTACTAATGTTTCCTCCCTAGGTAAAGAGGCCCCAAAACTGAGTTTTGAAAAACGGTTTCAAAAAATAAACCATTCCATAACTTGTGTTTGAGGCCTCTTAGAGGAAGATGATTAAAATTTTTTCTGGTTAAATAACAGAGTAATGATATTCAAGGAACATAATGGTTCTTTGCTGAGGGTGGATATACCAGTGAATATCCCTTGTAGTATTAAGACTTATTAGGTATTTGACGTTATTATGGCTAACGGATTGATGAGAGTTGCAAAAGGCTAGCTAGACTATTTTATTTCTGAACTTTCCAAAAGTGTTATTAATGAGGATATTGTGGATATTACTACAATAAACCCCCCAAGGAAAAATTACATAATCAGTATAATCCTTTTTGGAGTTTCTGTAATTTTCTATATTGTTGTTCTTTCCCATCTGCACATTAATAACAGGAAGTCGACAGGACAATCAGTGAATGTTTCTCGTATTGTGGTATGACATGGCACAGAATTAAGATTGATTAAATAAACTAATTTCTGTCATTAAAAATAACACATTTTACCTTTACCAAATAATTAATTGTAAATGAATTCCGCGGATAGATTTCGTCAAATTAACGTATAAGTCTCTTGACAGCGAGACAAAGGTGGTTTTGGATAATTTCAGGATAGTTCCTAATTTTATATATAACTAACTGGCCAACCCAGCGCTGCCCGGGTAAACTCTGAATGACAGTCTACATATAAGGGGAGGGAAAAGGGAAAGGGAAGGAGGAGGGAAGAGGGAAGGGGAGGGGAAAAGGGGAGGGGAGGGAGAAGGGAGAGGGAGAGGAGTTTGCGTTGACAGTCGTGGGTGAACTGACAGGTATTACTGTTGTGACTGTCCCTTTTATCCAGGTATTTCTGTGATGACTGTCACTTTTATCCAGAAATGACTGTGGTGACTGTCCCTTTTATCCAGGCATTACTTTTCTGTCTGTCCCTTTCATCCAGGTCTTACTGTGGGGACTATCCCTTTTATCCAGGTATTGCTGTACTGGCTGACACCTTTAACCAGGTATTGCTGTGCTGTCTGTCCCTTTTATCCAGATATTATTGTGGTGACTGTCCTTTTTATCCAGGTATTGTTGTGCTGTCTATCACCTTTAACCAGGTTTTACTGTGCTGTCTGTCCCTTTTATCCAGGTATTATTGTCCTGACTGTCCCTTTTATCCAGGTATTACTGTGGTGACTGTCCCTTTTATCCAGGTATTACTGTCCTGACTGTCCCTTTTATCCAGATATTAATGTGCTGTCTGTCCCTTTTATCAAGGTATTACTGTGGTGACTGAAAAGCATTTTCAATAATATATTTCTATGGTCTCGAGTACATGAACTGAGGTATGACACACCCACAGAGTTTATTTACCTCATAAGGTACAAGGGGGAGGGGGAGGGGGAGGGGGAATGGGGGGAAGGGAAGGGGGCGGAGGTACGGGTTTGAAACCTACCCCTATTATCTAAGTTGGGTCAACGATGGCGATGTGCCCAATTTTGTCTAGATCGGTCAAGCCATTCGGATTTCTATAGCGCAGAAAGTTGCAAACTTACATACAAACCAGCATACAAATATACAAACATTCACTTTTATATATAAGATGAAGAATGATTTTGTTTTTGTGGAAAAAAAGGGATTTTATAGTGGAAAACCACCCGAAGTGACGAAAGATTTCCATAGAATTCTGGATAAAATCATGGACACCTCTCTCCCTCTCTCTCTCTCTCTCTCTCTCTCTCTCTCTCTCTCTCTCTCTCTCTCTCCAACACATACAAACTTCGCTTCATATCTCCAATCTTTCTCGGTAGGTCCAAGTCGAACAATGAATCATTTATTGGCTTTGTTTGTTGTCTCGAAAGTAACTTTGCAGATAGGGGCATGCCTTTACAAAGACGATCATCTTAGCAGCTGCACAAAGTTTAGTTACAAGTTATGATTGAGTTCCTTTCCAGATTTAATAAATCATAGAAATGGGCACCTTAGTATTGAGTGACACTTTACGCATATGCATGAGTAGTGTATTCTGAAATGAAAGCTTACTTATAATGTTTGCACATGTAAGTTGTACTTCTCACACAAAAGCTAAAATAACCAGTTAACACTCTCACTTCAGGCTTCACATTTTACAGCAGTGGTTCTCAACCTTTGTTTAGTGATGGCACCCTAACTAATGTCATCTTTACCGTGGCACCCCTTCGTCACCATCCCGCCATATCCCAGGAATTAACTTCTTATTTAATTAATAAAATTATTATCCATACTCAGACCAAAATCGCACACCGTGCATGCAGAAATATACTGTAAAAACAAGGAGCATATCAGAAGAATTAGATAGACATAGAGTAGACACACTGATAATAATTATAAGACTTCTGCAAACTTTTTTTTTTTACAAATGTACATTGAGATGATCTAGCCAAGACAAAATTCATGAAAATCTTGCCGCACCCCTAGGCACTGTATGTGGCACCCCAGGGTGCCACGGCACCCAGTTTGAGAATCACTGTTTTACAGGGTTCGTAGGCTTATTTCGGAGTTATATTCCCTTTAAAATAGGAGCGCGCTGGATGAAATATTAAGCATAATATTAGGCTCGACCATTCTCTTTTCATATTTGGTAACAAAACGAAGATTTCCTCCTTTGTGATTAGGAATTATATATATATATATATATATATATATATATATATATATATATATATATATATATATATATATATATATATATATATATATATATATATATATATATATTTTTTTTTTTTTTTCGGGGTCTGAAGTTGCTGGCCCTACGCTCTGACCCACTGATATTCGCGGGGCCTAGTGCTTCGGCGTCTGACATTTCTAGTCGGTATCCCGTACAGGTTTTGGCCGGACCCAACGCGCGCTGTTCAGCATCGCTGATCGGACGACCAGCGGATAAATCATGACCCCATAAAAAGATCAATATCCCTTTTCCTTCTAATGCGATCCACGTATTGCTCTGGGGCGAGATTCGAGCTTTAGAAGATGAAAGCCTCGCCAGTAATGAGATAATTCGTTTGATTTTCCACGCATAACTGAATCCCAAAAGTGATGTCATTCCCGATAAGGCGCCGGGAATCGAGGAGTAAATGATTTGGAATGAGCTTTGTGAGAGATTATGCCACGGTTGGTTACATAGCCTGTCAGGTTAATTAGGGTCATAAGGTGTTCACTGGATATTTTCATTAGGAATTTTTGCAGCCTCCGGCTGCAAAATGTAGCAGAATTTTGCTGAAATACAGAGATGATTTGAAAATGATCCGTTTGTGAAGATATCATTTCTGCATCAGTACATACGTAATGACGAGAAAATGCATGAAGACCTGAACAAATAAATAGGATATAAAATGTGTGAAGTATAAACAAAAGAATTTCCACATTCGCGGGAGCGATTTCTTGTCCAGAAAACTGTGGCTCTTTTAGTGCACTAAAATGGCCCAGTTTTTAACTTTTGAAACAAAGTCTATATTTCAATAATAATTTGTATAATGAGTCTTTCAGCACACAAAATTACAGCTCGTATCTAGACTTCCAGGTTGAATTCATTATCTATCATGTCTTGCACTTCGATATTGGTGTTCATAGATATATTTCCTCAGAAACTTTGTTGCCATGTCTTGGAGAAGTTTTCCATCCTGTGATTCTAAGCAATAAAATGAATGAAACAAAACGTGGTTGCATGTAATAGGCAATTTACGCAACAGGGCAGAAGAATAAGAGCAACAGAAGTAATAAATTGTTGCCAAAGGATATAAACAAATGAACACAAAATGTGAGTGAAAACAATAGGAAATGAGTATATATTTGAACGCAGTGTGCCATGCAAGATATAAATGATGAATACAATATAATTTATAGACAAATGAAAGGGGAATACATGAATGAATGTTATTAACCACAATCTTATGAATCAATCTCCGATAACGGCAGTTGACTAGATCATTGACAGAAGAAGAGAAATGAGGATGTTTCCTCAAAAGTAAACAGAAAGAGTTGAGGGAAACAAATTAAATAAAAGATCGGAAGAAATAAGACAAAAATAAAAAAAATATTGAAAATTACAACCATAAATAAAGCACCAGTGATTCAGTGTAATTTGGTTCCTCATTTGCACTAATTCCCAGAGGGCTCCACCCATAATTTCAGTGCTCATAAATTTTTACATAAAAACATTGGCATTGCAATTATTGCTAAAATCGATGTCAGTACTAATACTTACACTACTTATTGATATCGGTAACGATATTAGCATCAATTTTTTGGGACAAAAATGGCGATGCCAGTGTTCATGTCAGCATTTTAATACCTTTATGCAGGTCTACTGATACAGTGGTTAGTGTCGTGGCATGCCACTCAGATGTCGCGGGTTCGCGTCTCCCCCAGGGCGATGTAAAACCACTGGCTCTATATCACAGTCAGTTACTGATGCAGTGTGGGGTCTGCGGTGGGAGGCTGAAACCAACATTATACGGAAGCTTGAATTTTACGTCAATGGCCCCTTTAGTGTGCTTCTGCCATGTGAATAGGTTTCATCTACTGAAATAATAATAACAATAATGTAATTGATATTTCATTGGTGTCCCTCCTCATCACAATATTAATAACAAGATTAACAGGAATGAGAGCGCTACGTGGCTCAAACAATGTACCTCCTCGAGTACAAAAGAAGCTTCCGTTCCTTTGCCCAGTTAACCTTTTAAAGCAAAGGCAAACTTCCGGGTTGAAGCGTTTCTAATACATGTGGCTTTATTGTCCTGAGGCAGGAAACAGCCAAGGCCAGGTTTTGAACCTTTGTGACTTACGGCCTTTGTGAATGATATTAATTATACAAAAACCTTTGGTACATAAGTTTGGGCTAATACTTGCCCATAAATCATAATTTATGAGTTTATTATATAAATGTTCATAGTTTTGTTCTTCTCAAAAGATCTTTATAGTTTATTGATATTGATCATCATGGTATATGAGTTTCTAGGAGGACCATATATAAGCATAATTCTTGTCTTTAAACGTACTGATGGTTATTTCTTAATAGTAATTTTATGATTCAGGCAGCGTTTAGAACTTTTTCTTAAGAGGCCATTTCCATTGGTTTCTATTTCGTTAAGGAATGTTCATTATGATCTTTAATGGCTGAACCATTCAGTTACTGCAAGTTGATTATCTAGTTGAAGCTAATATATTTTTTAGATTCAGCTGTCACGCTTTCGCATTGAAGGTTCCTGTACAGTTGTTTATTCAGCTTATTATTTATTTGATATTATTTATCTACTGATAACTGACTTCAGTTATTTTCAGCCCTATTTATTTCATTTATTGCTATTTTATTTATCGCCTTTATTTACTTGCATATATATAATAATGTAAAAGTTTATTAATTGTCTTAGATTTTCATTTCTCTTCAGAGAGAGGGTTTGATTCAGAGCTAGGAACTGGCAATCATATAGCCCGAAGACTGACAAAAAACACATTTATAAGTCACGTATCAAAGAAATTCAAGCTTTTATAATAGATACTATCAGTAGAATATGGTATAACAGCAGCTCTCTACTAGTCTGGAAACACAATGTAATTCCAGCTTTTCTGAAGCCTAAAAGAATGAAATTTTATCGTTAAGTTCAATTACATTGAAGGGCAAGAATTGAGTAGTGTTTAGAAAAGTCCGTAATTTTACCTTTTGTTCAATTAGGCATTCGAGGGATGTTTCAAACTACAGACACATTAATCTAGATCACATCTATTTTGTCAGGAAATGGATCCAGGCAGAATCTTGTAACTGCATTTTTACTATATAAAGCTTATGACACAATAAGCTGTAGGTCCCGTTGCTAAGTAACCAATTGGTTCTTAGCCACGTAAAATAAGCCTAATCCTTCGGGCCAGCCCTAGGAGAGCTGTTAATCAGCTCAGTGGTCTGGTAAAACTAAGGTATACTTAACTTTCGAGACATGGTACTCAGAAAACAACTCTTTCATTTTTAAGCGGATTCTTTTTTTATGTTGAATTGGGTAAAACTATCTCAAAAATGTAGAAAAGGAAAGATCTCCAGAGCTCAGTGCTAAATGTAATGTTATTTGCACTGCCTGTAAATAGAATATCCTCCGTTATCCCTTTGATGTTCAGTACGGATGATGGACCCTATTCATCTGGAACAAGCTCATAGGGGCCACTGACTTGAAATACAAGTTGTAAGGGCAAGAATGACTATGGATAATTGAAAATTACAGTCTTGTATAGATTACAATACTAATTAGGCAGATGTGGCTTGTTTCATACTCTCATCAAGTGAGCCTTTTGTCATCCATTTTATCGTATTCACATTCAAACCAGATATTAACGTCAGGGGTTAAAGAATTCTTCCTGCAAAAGCGGCAGGTTTTTTGAGACTGATGCTTAGCCATAGTTCACCATTGGCTTCCTATTGAAAATAAATTAAAGTGAAAAGTCTTGTAGCACTGAATATAAAATATCTTAAAAATATATAGAGTCCTTCCGTTGTCAAAACTACTCTACAGATGCAGAAAACATTCACCAGCTCCCCCAAACAGGCTGAAAATTTCCAATTTCATAATAAAAGCTGACTTCAGGCTATTTACCTCGCCATTCCTTCATGATGAGGACAAGGTCTACTAATTCCTAGGGATTTTAAGTGCTTCTTCAACAATATACCAAGGTTTATATACAAAAAAGATACTTGTTTCATCCTTAGTATCTGGATAATAGCAGAACAGATGGGGACGTGGACATGAAACACAACAGCAGATTGGCTAATCAAACAACTCGTAATTTTGAAGAAATTATGCTTCATACTCCATTGACAACACCATTTACTGATTCTTCCAGATCTCTCTTAAGATAGGCAACAACTTTTTTTTCCATCTGAGAGAAACGATGACCATAAAAAAGAACAGAACCATCTGCGTTACTCAGTTTCTTGAACGAGCACTCGCGCCCCTTTAGTTTTTTGGAATGAGTTTGTTAGCCGCGTAACCTTCTCCACCTTGACTGTAAACTACAACAGCTGACTAACTACAAAGTACTTAATAATTATCCTCTCAGGGAAAGAGAAGCATACTTCTTCACATAGCCGAGGATAGATTGTTTCCCACAGGAAGGGTTAGTTTATTCAACCATGCCCAGGGCAGTTCTGAACAAAGTTTGAACAAGTCTGGACTGATCTCTGTATGGGTATGCATTTCTTTGGAAATCCACTGAAACACGGTAGCTTTCTTTAATATTTTGCATATGAATTAATGGTCTGATTGAATAATAATAATAATAATAATAATAATAATAATAATAATAATAATAATAATAATAATAATAATAATAATAATAATAATAATAATAATAATAATAATACCAGAAAACTACAACGAAATTTAACCTCTTAACCACAGAAAATTTTATATCAAACTTCAAACAGTATAAAGATAATTTTGTTGAAATTCTTCTGGATAAAACTTAAAAAAAATATTCCAGATAGAAAATTGCTTGAAATACTGCATTACCAGTTGCAAAAAAAAAAAGTTAGTAGACATAACTTTTTGCTCCCAAAAAAACCCATATTTTCATTTTCATTCTGGCTGAACTTCCCTAAAAATATTTATTTGTTCCTGGAGCGGTTGGAAAAGAAATGTTTTTTTTCTTGGAAAATGTCTGATACTCTCTAAATCATAAAAAGAAGTCTCTCTCTCTCTCATAATTAAAATTATCATTTTTATGTTATCTGCAACCCAGCAAAAAAGTTAAGCATATGATTCTCTTTCCAGACTCTTTCTCTCTTCTCTCTCTCTCTCTCTCTCTCTTCCTCTTTCGTCTGCAGCCGGAAATGTATCACTAACTTCTTCCACTTTTCATTTGAATATTTAGGAGTCTCATTAAAACGTAATTTGCTGATCCTTTTTCTCCTTCTCTCCATATTCTTTTTGCAACTTAGAAATTTAGAAATGTCTAAAAATTTTTTATATATATATATATATATATATATATATATATATATATATATATATATATATATATATATATATATATATATATATATATATATATATATACTGTATATATATATGTGTGTGTGTGTGTGGGTATGTATGTATATATGTATGTATGTATGTATGTATGTATATATATATATATATATATATATATATATATATATATATATATATATATATATATATATATATATATATGGTAGTTTGTAACACACGGTTAATTATGAACTTTTGCACACGCTTGAATTTTTCACATACCTATAAATATTAAGCTGCAAGCATCTTTTAATAACCAGTTCATTACAACTTGGCAGTAACCTACGCCCAAAGGGAATTATAATTGATAGGTGCGTTGTTTCTGGTAGGATTCGAACTGTTACCTGGTATAGAAACAACAATTGACAGTGACTTTAACCACGTGGCTATCAAGAGATATATAATTGATATTGACTCTGACGTACTACTCAGAATCGGTATCAACCCATCTCCGCTATGATAGCTGATCGGTAAGTTTGTAGCGCGTGGCTAATTACGAGTATTTGTCGCCTATACAGTTCTTCTTTGGATGGGTGGGCAGAGCTTTCGACTGTCACGCTGTTGGCCCAGCGTTCGACTCTCCGAGCCGCCAATGAAGAATTAGAGGAATTTATTTCTGGTGATAGAAATTCATTTCTCATCATAATGTGGTTCGGATTCCACAATAAGCTGTAGGTCCCGTTGCTAGGTAACCAGTTGGTTCTTAGCCACGTAAAAATAAATCTAATCCTTCGGGCCAGCCCTAGGAGAGCTGTTAACCAGCTCAGTGGTCTGGTTAAACTAAGGTATACTTAACTTACTTTGTCGCCTATATACACATGATTTTTTTATGTTCACAAATATTAAGCCGCAAATATGGTTTAATATCGAATTCAATATAACTTGCACTCAAGTAAGTACTTCGTCCGCGGCAGGACTCGAATTGTTACCTGATGTAGAAACCATAGACATTAACTATACTGCAAATATTATAATGTGCTTTGGATCAACTAAAGATTTGCCAAATGAAATGAAAAATTAAAGGCATGCATGTGCGTTAGGCCTATGTCCTATGAGCACAAAAATGCACGGCTACGATTTTACCACCGATTATCGGCTGCGTTGTGCAAAGTCTGGAAGTAAAATATTAAACGCTGTCAGAGAACGGCCTCGTGCAACGCATCCTTTTGATAATAAATCCGCTTGTTGCAATACAGAAGCTTACCTGGGAACTCGTTCAACTTCAAGTAAATAGTCCAGAAGTAAGTTGCCTAAATCAAACTTTTGTTAGATAGAATAGATGTCAGCGATTTTTCCATCCACTCTTCGCTGTTAGAATTTTTCTCAGCTCCTCTGCAAAAATTAAAAAAAAAGGGGGGACACAGGGATCAGTTTTCCAAGTGCTCTATACAGTCCTTCGAATACCTTATGATATTGACGATAAGAGCAAAGCTAGCTTCCAAAACCTCTCTGTCAATTCTGATTAATATATACCAAAAAAGCCCCAGCCGGATTCCTTAGATTCCCATGACATTAAGACAAGTTAGAATCATGTTAACACAAAACAAAAATCATTGTAACAAATTTGTGCAACAGTGGAACTTCATACTTGTATACCGTCCTAGCGTTTGGTACGCAGCGGAGGATCGAGAGGAACTAATTAGCAGGCCCTATTCCAGTGCAGATAAGAAAACAATGAAGAATAATATTATCCCGAATTAATCGAGTTCAACGAGGAATTACTCACCAAGTAACGGAAAAAATAAATAACCAGATAACTAATTGGGCAGATTATCTGATTCGATTTTACTGCCAGTAATTAATAAACCACGTCCATTAAAGCTAACTTTTGTTTGTACTTCCGAGAAATGACAACCAACATCTCTCGGTTCGTGCTTCCTGAACTAGCCCAACTGCTAATTAATCCATCCACTTGTTTAAAAATGATCTCATTACGTGCTTCAATTATCCAAGATATTTTGGAATGTTACAGCGAATATAGGAGGACTTATTCAATTACTTCGTAACAGGGAAAGTTTGTCTTATCAATTAAAATCTTAATTGCGATGTGAATTAATTACATTTCAAAACGCCGTCTCCACTCGGCTTCTGCCACCAGAAACACGATGCTATCATTTCGTAGTTCAATTTACATCATCTGACTCTTGTTCCTAAAATGTGAATTTGACATCACGATAAGGCAACGGGGAAACAACTTGATGGTAAGGGCTTCAGCTTCAGCACTAACAAAATTCCAAGAGGTTTCACTAATTTTCTTCAAAAATTCTGTATCATAATTCAATGCCATCATAAAAATGTAAACGAATGATTATTGCGGCTTCTGTAATTCATTCTACTATAAATTAGGTTATAGTGATTTTTTTTCTTCAGCCTCGTAATCGGTAATGAATCTCTCATTACAGAAATTACAGCTGTTCTCAAAAGCAATACCACAGTTTCCAGGGAAACAGTATCAAAAAGGAAATGTGCCCAAATCATTCCCTGATTCATTTATCTTTTATTTACAATTAATGTTTGTTAATTCAGAAGGTGGTATGGTTGCATGTCTAACGAAACGAAGGAAAATTTCTTTAAAAAGAATCGTATACACAATTGAGGCCGAAAATATACATAAGGTGCAAAATAAAATACAAATTAGTTATACCGGAGTTTTACCCAGAGACAAGTTCAAAACTGAATTTCAATTATGTAAGCATGCCTCAACAACACTAAAGTTACGTACGATTACACAAATTTATTCAAACATTGCGGCTTCAAAACAGAGTTCTATTTCAGTTTTCAGTATTCGCATTAAGGTATACAAATTTTCGACATTGTTACTGAGTCCTATATATGAACAGGATGTCTGCAGGAATGAAAAAGACTGTCAAGGATCCTAAAAAAGAGAAACGTAAAACCAGTAAAATTCAAAGTTTTATTAACATCACAAGACAGTTATGTGAGTGTTGATAATCCCAGTTATTTTTATATAGGACAGAAAGGCCCTGGCTACCCTTCAAGTCTAGTATACTACGATTATAAAAGGCCGCTTCTCATATTAGTCTTCATGGCTTTTGCTGCTAAAACAGTTAGAGATATTAATGAGTCTCCTCAAGTCACCGAAACAGAGTTACTAGAAAAATTATCTGCGCACTCTTACGGGAAGGGAGACTAGCCGAAGTGACCAAAAGTATAAGTTGACTAACCAAAAAATATAACCAGATTAGCCCGCTTTATTACAGCGCTGATCTCGATTAACATACACTGGTCAACTAATTAAACTAGCAAATTCCTTCTGAATCTGCTGACCTTATTTGTTTTAGAAAAAAAAAGTTTTTTATCTAAAAAAAAAAAAAAAATACCCGCGGATAAGGTGCATACCTGTAAGAATGATTAGCTGATTTTAATCCAGATGAGTATTCTTTTGAGTGTAATTACTATCAGTGCAGCAAAATCAAGATATACCAAAGGATAGTGAAAGAATGGAAAGGCACTATTAATGGTATTTTGGAGTAGATATAACAGATAATAGTCGGATGGAATAAGAGGTGATGCAAGGAAGAGAGCAAGACCATGCAAAATATTGAGAGGAGACTTTGAGACTATGGTAGCCAAGGAACTGTTTAGCCAACTCTACTTTAAGGAAATGTAGTGTTCATATTGAATGTACTGTATATGACAGGGACAAGGTTTCAGTTGCTGAGATGAATTGTTAACGTCGTGAAATGGTGAGAAATGAGGAGCTATGTAGAGCGAGTGGTACAACGATTAACCCATTTGAAAGGATGGATCAAAGTGCTCCGAGATGGTTTGTTCATGAGGAGAGAAAGGACGACAAGGTGTATGAAACGGTTACAGTTTCAGAAGTTATTCGTCTGGAGGCACCCCTGATTTGAGAAAACGGCTTAATATAAAAAAAATCTATATTTATTTTATGTATCCATCTTTCGACACCGATACACACATTTATACATACGTACTTACCTACATAAATGTGTGATTTCATATTCTGATTTATGTTCACTTTCAAACCGGTAATAGTTTTCTCATGACTTTCATTTTTCGCGTTCTGTATTTTTGCAACAAACCTAAAGAGATTTATGCCCAAGCCTCAAAACATCTTCAGTCCTGCTCCCTCAGTCCTGCTCCCTCCTTCACCTCTCCCGCTCTTTCTCTTTAAAAAAAAACGAAAAAAATCTGTCAAAAAATAACAATAGACTTCAGCAAATCATTTTGGCAAAGTAAATTTCATCAACCTAATTAATACTCAGTGGGCTCGCGAAACCAAAGTTGACTCTGCATAAGCTCGAATGGACGAGAGATGATGGTGTTTGCACACTTCAAGGAGAGCATCAGATTGCGCTCCGTTTTTGCCTGTGTGTTTGCGTGTTTTCGCTTGATTAATCAGCTGCTCTTTGAGACCCGTTTCATAACGCATACTCATCTTAACGCAGGCAATTCTATCATGGGCGCTACCGCACGCATGCGCAAACACACGCCCCGAGAGATTTGTGTAAACGTTTTCTTTAAGTCGAGTTATTCATGTACGTAAGCACAGTCAGTTTTCTTTAGCTTATCAGGAATATGCTCTGTAAGCAGTTTTTTTTCTTTAGCTTTATTGACAATCTGTGTGACTCAGAGAGAACTAACATAGACGTTAGTACTTGCTACGCCAAAAGCTAAGGGAGAAATAAGAAATCATAAACATATTTTCTATTCACTTTTCTGAACATTCTGTAAATCCATAGTTTTTCTTACCACCTATTCGTTTGTATTACCTAGACAGCATGATAGTCAATCATATTTAAGAAAAAACAAGCAAAAAATGCGCCGAAGTTTGTTTTGCTCAATCGAGTTTCCTGTACAGTGTATAATGCTATATGAGCCGTGGCCCATGAAGCTTTCAGCCACGGCAATGTGGTGGCCTGTCCTATAGCGTTGCCGGACACACGATTATCGCTAAGTTTAACCTTGAATAAAAAAAAAAAAACTACTGAGGCTAGAGGGCTGCAGTTTGGTATGTTTGATGATTGGAGGGTGGATGATTGACATACCAATTTGCTGCCTTTAAGATCTGAGGGCGGACGGACAGACAAGGCCGTCACAATAGTTTTTTTACAGAAAACTAAAAGTGTAACGAAGATCTGGTCACTAAATGATGGTTGAACAATTTTACAATAAAAGTTTCTGAGATCTCAATTTCAGCAGGTGGAATGCCGTAGTACAATTGCAGATCCAGGAATGGTTTTACAGATATCTTAAATATATTGCCCTTTCACTTCCCATGTGGAGAGTAACGCCCCTATACAGTTTAAATAAATGAAGCGTAGAACCTGCCCCAGAATTCATACGGAAGCAAGTTTTAGAGAGCGAATTAAATCAATCAAATCATTAAGAAAAACTCTTGAAGGAGCAGAGTGTTTCAAACAGATGTATAATGCTGGACATGGATATTTTAAGTGGAAATCGGAGCCAAAAGTTTTTCACAATTTGTTATCTCCTTCCAAAACGGGCAGTTTAGTCAACTTTCACAGCAATGAGTTAGAAAAGTTACCACCAAAACATGTACGTCAAATGCAGAGTGAGTCAGATAGCCAAGTGGTATTTTATGAATGGTGCTTCATTTCTAATCTCATTCTCTGGAAATTAATAAAAAAATGGTAAAGGTAATATGGATAAACTATACAATGATAGTTCAAGCAGATATTTTACATCACAGACAACCGTGCTCTTCACAAGGAGCAAGTTATTCGAGGGCCAGGAAGGTTCCATGCACTGCAGAAGGAATAAATTTTAGAGGAGTACTTAGTGTTATGAAATTCTTAGTGCCAGGTCTGTCTATTTAATGAGGATTACTAATGCAGTGCTAGTAAGCAATACAGCTCTCCCAGGAACTGGCAATGGTTTGGGACTCAAACAAACAGTACCTAACGTCAGAAGCTCACTCAGTGAGGGGTTATGAGCCTATTGGTAAGGAAATGAATTTAATGGAGGACGAACCTTTTCCCATTAGGCCCATTGCTACTGTGCTTTCACTCCTGCTGGGTGACAGGAGAGAAATTATCATGCTTGTTGCTCTGTGTTGTGTGAAAGTTACCAAATTGCTGAAGATATGGGGTTTGCAGTCCTATACCTTGTAGTGCTATTCCAAAAGCAAAGAGGAAGAAAACTTAAAGTGCCAAGTCCAAAGATTTTGAATGTATTCTGATGTAGTGCAGACAAAAAGACATGAGTGACAGTCGTTTCTTTAAAGAGAAAAAGTTGGAAGTTTTAGTACCTAGTGAGAAAATAGTTCAAATGCAGCGCATGCAGGAATAGGTAGGACAAAAAGTGGTTGTATCTGGTGGTAACTGAATGGTGCAGAGCTAGGGATGGTTATCACTTGTAGTATCGGGAAGACTCTTGGAACATAGAAGAAAACCAGACTGGAAGTCTGATGCTTATATTGGTCAAAATTAGCATGGCAGGAAAAATATATAATGGTGTATGTATATGGCCCTGGAATGGAAAAGGGTGAAAATGAAAGTGAAACATTTTGGAAGAGCTTGTATAACAAGAAATGGAGGTGAAGCTAGGTGCTTCAATATAGATGCAAGTACAGATGAAGATTACACTAAGGCTAAGAAACAAGTTTCTGGGGTAAATGTAAATGGAGCTGGTAGAAAAATTAATTTCAAAAGCGGCTTAATTATAAGAAATACTTAGTTTTCAAAGTAAAACATTCATAAGTATACCTGATAAAGAGAAAATAATGAAGAGAGATTGGTGGCTTATTTTGTGCTAGTGAGGTGTTGATGGAAGAGCAAGTTCATAGATCCAACAGAGAGAAAAGGGGTGGCTGGAGAGGTACCTGATATCCAGTAGAAACAAAAATTGAGATGTACTGAGTAGGGAGAGGAAGGGGTGAAAAGTTTTTTGTAAATCCATTTAAGACAAATGAGGCTGAGAAGAAGGAAGTAAGGATTGCATATAAGACGAAAATGGAAGGAAAACTGGTTGAAGTTAATTCACAAAAGCAGAATTAAGTGAGGCCTACATAGAATTATTTTTCAAGTGGATAATACGAAGGTATTACAGTACATTTCAACATATTGGTTGATCGTTGCTATGCGTGTAGTAAATCCTTAGAGTTTTGTTAATGGCAAGAAAAATCTAAGTATGAGTCAGATTCTCTTCTATATTAAACGTTGAACGCTGAAACGGCATTCACTGAAGTTGTGAGGATTAAAGAACATTCATATTCTTTACAGAAGCTCAAGCTTGTAAGTTACAGATGCATTGCTGAACAAATTGAAATTAACTGATCTGAGAAAAATTGCTAAAATCAGCTTTTATTAGTTTTCTGTAAAAAAAAAAAAAACTATTGTGCCGGCTTTGTCTGTCCGTCCGCACTTTTTCTGTCTTCAATTTTTCTGTTCGCCCTCAGATCTTAAAAACTACCGAGGCTAGAGGCTGCAAATTGGTATGTTGATCATCCACCCTCCAATCATCAAACATACAAAATTTCAGCCCTCTACCCTCGGTAGTTCTTATTCTATTTAAGGTTAAAGTTGGCCATAATTGTGCCTTTGACAACTATATAGGACAGGCCACCACCAGGCCGTGGTTAAAGTTTCATGGGCCGCGGCTCATACACCATTATAAAGAGACCACCGAAAGATAGATCTATTTTCGGTGGTCTTGATTACAGGTTGTACAGAAATCTCGATTGCGTCGAAGAAACTCCGGCGGTTTTTTTACTTGCTTAATATTAATTTTGCTTATCTGTAACCGCAAATCGGTAACTGGACACGAATGAGCATGCAATTCACAAGGGCAAAGTATATGTGTGTCTTGAATAGAAAATATTACGATGGAGATGCTAATTACCCTTAATTATAGGCCAAAAAAATTACTCCAGATCCAAAATACATGGATCGTACAGACAGTCATCTAGAACTAACGCACAAACAAGCCGCTTACGTTAACGACTGATGTTCCAGTATTAACGAAAACTGAACAATATCCACGACGACATAATTAGCAAAGTAAATTTCATCAGTCTAATTGGTACGCATCGCTGTAGACTTTGGTTTATTCCGAAAGCGTTCGAATCATTAGCACGTGTTGGCAAACTTTATATACCGGTTCATGGCCCTTCTCTGTTCCCGATCGTTTATGAATTTCGAAAATGAATCATTAATACGCGATGTCTCATGGAGCTGAGGCCATCAAGAACAAAAGAAGGATGTTTGCAATCATCACGACCTTCAGAGAAATGGCCGCTATAACACGAGACCAACATACACGAATACCATGCATGTACATATACATAGACACACACATGCATGTACATATACATATATATATATATATACATAT
>NC_089799.1:34349613-34394613 GCF_040412425.1 Macrobrachium rosenbergii | reverse complement strand
TCTTTTCTGCTTCGTGACAACAGTAATTAGGTTGGTCAAATATTTTGACCAAGAATCAGTTTATTACCGCTTAAAGCGGATGTTGACAGTGGCACTGGGGAAGAAGAACGGGGAACGGGATTCATTATTATTATGAAAATATATTAACCAGACCACTGAGCTGACTATCAGCTCTCATAGGGCTGGCCCGAAGGATTTGAATGAAATGCCAGGTCTAGACCAGAGGCCAAGCACTGGGACCAAATAGGTCATTCATTCGGTATAGTGATGAATGAATGAAAATGAAATTAAAAATGAAAATAAAATTAAAAACTGCACAAAGGCATATGCTCTCATACTGGAGCACACTCACAAAATAAATACATTTACTCATGTATCCAGATATACTCACTAAAAGGGTATATTAAAATTTTGTTGTTTTAAAATTCATTAAACGCTCTAAGGGTTTTCGTATTCTTATTATTTACTTATTTTTATATTTTATTAATTAAATCATAGTTCCTCAGGAACGTTAAAATCGGACTTACTGAAAATGTAGGAGACTCGGACAAAACTTCCCTCATTGATGTACTTTTAAAATTTGATAATTGCTGTAGGTTATATTTTGGACATTCAAACAATACAAGCTTGACTTGTCACTTTGCACTCTGGGCATTCGGGAGGAGGGCCATGTGTACTGTTCATTAAGTGTTCATGTGTCACACGAGTATGGCCTATTCGAGGACGTGTCAAAATTACTTTTATGTGTCTCTCTCTGATATGATGAACATTTTCCAACACAGGATTTTATCTGTTTCAATTTATTATTTTCAGGTTCTTCATTCCATATGCTTTGCCTTTTATTTACAATGATTGCTTTTATACACTTTATATAATCACTAATAGGGATGTTTACATTTGCTCTTGTCATGTGGACTGCTTCTTTGGCTGCTTTATCAGCCTCTTCATTTCCTTTAATCCCTACATGGGCAGGAGTCCAGCATATTTCAATATTTTTGTCCATAATTATACAAATTATGGAGTGAAAACTCAGTTTGCTGTACAATATTATTTTTGGGGGGATTATAACTTTGAAAGGCTTCTATAACGCTTCTGGAGTTGCTATAAATCGCAAAATTATTAAATGAGGCTTCTTTAATTATTTTTATGGCTGATGCTATGGCACATAACTCAGCTGCAAATACTGAGGCATTATCAGGTAGAGAGAACTGATACATTTTGTCTTGTGATACTGCAGCGTATCCAACTCCGTATTGTGACTTAGATCGGTCTGTATATATTGCGTAATGTGGACCTTTTCGGCTTATACGTTTTACTGTATGTTGTCTATGGAGTTCTGGGGTATATGAATAACTTTTTTATCAATATTTTAGGTGTGTGCAAATTTTCATTTTATTCATATTCCAAGGCGGAGGTAATTTTACTATTGAAGGTAGCTGGATATTTATATTCAGTGACTCGAGCAACCTTCTAGATCTAATTGGAAAAGGTGGTCAGTGACTGTTAATAGATACATCTCTTAATTCAAATAATTTTATTTTTGTTGGAGAATCACCTGGCTGAATTCTCAGGGCACTCTTCATTGTTACTAATTCTCAATGGAGAGACAGTGGTTAGTTCACCACATTCTACTTGTAAAGATGAGGTTGGTGATTATCTAAAGGCTCCTGAACACATTCTAAGGCCTTCGTTGTGAATTGGATCCAACGCTTTCAGCGTTGTGTCTGATGCTGAGCCATATATTTCTCTTCCATAGTCAATGATAGGCAGCAATGTCGCTTTATACAGTACAGTAAGGGTATGTTTATCGGTTCCCCAAGTAGTGTTCGATAGTTTTTCATTAGATTTAACACTCTTTTACATTTTGATTTCATTTGTTATGTGAGCTTACCAGTCCTAAAAATTTTGGCAGTTTGTCCAATTGGTATACTATGATTTCTGATTTTTTAATCTATTTCGTCACCTTTCTTCCAGTTTTTATTTTTATAAAACACGACTGCTTGAGTTTTATGTATGGATAATTTAAAGCCTTTAGATGCGGTCCTTTCAACTATTTTTATTATAGTTTTATTAATGATTCACTCTGCATGTTTTATGTGAGATGCTTAATAATATATGGGAAAATCATCCATATACATGTTACTTTTATTCCAATAGGTAGATTATTACTGATATCATTTATTGCTAAGGTAAACATTGTGCCACTTAGGACGCTTCTTGTGGAACGCCATTTTCATGTGGAAATGTTCTGCACATAACATCATCAATTCACACCTGAAAACTGCGATCTGTCAAAAAATTTTGGATAAACCTAGGTAAATGTCCACGGATGTTGTTTTTATATAAAGTTTTTAATATTGCATACCTCCATGAAGTATCGTATGCTTTTTCAATGTCAAAAAAGACTGCTATAGTAATTTGTTTTCATTCAGCATATCTGGTCTTCCAAGTTAGATAGAGAATGTGACGTAGATCTGTTGCATTGCGACCTGAACTGAGTGGGAGTCAAAATATTATTTTCTCAAACGTGCCATTTTAGTCGAACATTTACCATTTTCTCTGGTAATTTGCATAAGCAACTTGTTAAAGATAGTAATCAAGTCATTAAGTCAGTGATTTTATCTTTTAGGGTCATTCTTGAACGTTTTACTAATACAGGGGTCCAAATAATAAATGGCAGGGCTAAGGTTGAAATTACAGCTGTAGGTAAGCTGTATAATTGCAGATTCTAAAAGATTTTGTGAAAAGAAATCTTTCGATCTGGTAATCACTGAACTGTCAGTCCAATTGATCCTGTGTGAGTTTTCACTTAAATGAATGAATATTGCATTGGATGTTTGCCTAGTTTTGACAGAATATGTATGCTGCTTAATTCTCAGTTCTAAATCCCTATTAGACTGACCTATATAAAATGAAAGCAGTCCAAGCATGGAATTTTATATATTATGTTAAGCAACATAATATATAAAATTCCAAGCTTGAACTGCTCCTCTTTTTATACAGGTCACTCTATTAAGGATTTAGAAGTGAGATTTAAGCAGCATAAATATTCTGTCAAAACTGAGCAAGCATCCAATGCAATGTTCATTCATTTAAGTGAAAACTCACCCAGGATTAATTGGACTGACAGTTCAATGATTGCCAGATCAAAATATTTCTCCTCACGCAATCTTTTAAAATTGCAGTTATACAACTTACTCCTGATTTTTCTCCCAGAGTTGTGAGGTTCTCAGAACCAAAGAACAAGACAAAAAAGATAAAACTTTATTCCCGTCCTGTATTTGCTAGAGCTCTAGACTTCCATAGTTTTGGCCATAGGGGTCTTTTCTTCCTTCATAGGTTTCTTATCAGTATAAGACTATTGTACTGTTTGGACACATTGTTTGTTTTGTCTCTACTCCAAAAAAGGTATTTTCTCGTTCATGTAAGAACAGGAAGTGCCAAATGTTACATTGAAGGTATGAAAAGATTTCTATCCATGTTTATGACATAATGATACTAGTGAAAGCAAAAAGACACACGACAGGTCCTTGATATTACTGTAGGCTATTTGCAGGGCCCTTTAGGACCTAAAATCAAAGAAGGCAACAAAAAGGAAACTTTTATGTATAAGCGGAAGAAAAGGTCACTGTCACTGAGTTTCAAAAACCCTTCTCACAATCAAACTATACTGAATCACTACGATAACTGGGAGACTAACAATGGTATGAAGCAAAGTCGTGAGTTAATTTCTTCATACCTGGAAGACATAGATCTTCCGCTTCAATGCAGTTTTGTTACTTTGGCCTTGAAAAAATACTGATAAAACTCAAAATAATCTCTCTTTGTGTTTATGCATTGTTAGTGCAGGTGAAAAGAACTTGCTTTCAGGCATTTAGCAGCCAGTAGTATAAATACCTCTCTTTCAGACGTTTCATGTGTATACTCAAACACGGACACGTCAACTTTAATAAGAAGGGGTGATTTGGAAGTGTCCTTACCCAACAGAAGACAGAAGTGAGAGAGAGAGAGAGAGAGAGAGAGAGAAAATTATAAAAGAAAGAACTAAAACATGAAAATTGCAATGACCTTGATAGTTTATCTGAAAAATTTCTGAAAATTTCAGTGTTCATTAAAATTCTAATTGCACTACCTGTTATCAAAATAAAAATGATCGTCCTTGATCAATTCATAAGTAATTAACACACACACACACACACACACACACACACACACACACACACAAAGTTGTTATGCAACATCAGCATTCGAACTATTGAAAGTGCTCAATTCTTCCAATCGTGTAATGGAGATTTAATCACATTCTAACCGCAGTAATTAGATCACTAATCAATATTTATTTATGTGGGTGCGCACACTCCTGTAGGAGAGTGTGAGGGATACAATAATTTTCACTTTAGTTACGTCAAATGATCATATAAGGTGTATTATCAAACACATTGTCATTTGCAATTGATATCAAATTCCAAATCTTTGTTAGGAAAATACGAGCAAGTAGCGATAGCTGTTGGTAATCATTATAATGATATATTTATATTAGTTTTCTTAAATATTTGCAAAAAAATAAACTGAAACATAAAACCGTAAAAAGCACAATGCTTTGAAAAGACTACGTTGGATGTTAAATGCTGACAGGAATTTAACCACACTACTACAAATAAAGTGTGACCTAGCGTATTCTGTATGTCAAAGTTTCCCGACAAATTCCTGTAACCTCAAAGAAACGGTTCTCACTTCATCACCATTCTTTTGTTGATATTTTCGTGAGTGGTGCTGTGGGTATCAACATTATTACGAATGATGTCGTGAATACGCTTGCTGTTAATTTTAAAATAATATGAAAGCAAAACCCGTTTGAATAATTCGTCCCCTTAAAGTTTTTGTCTTTGGATTTTAATCAAAACCAGGCAGCGCCTGACCAGACGATGAATGCTAAAGAAACATGAGAACAGATTAGTGTTATTACATATATATATATATATATATATATATATATATATATATATATATATATATATATATATATATATATATATATATATATAAAACTTACTCAATTTCTGTATCTCAGAGTAACAAGGGCCACGAAAATAACTCGTCATCAAACTGTAGGATTTTGTCATTATTACCATGATCAGTTATGAGCAGAAAAGTTTACAGCCTTTTAAAGCACTTTACTAAAATTCTACAAATAAAATGAATTCGGAAGTAATATTTATGCCCTGTCTATTCTGAAATGCTCTTTCTATGACACATTTCTTTTTATATCGGTATTTTCTCCAACAGATAATAAATATAGAAAATAATCCAAATTCACATAAGTTAATGGTGACCCGTTCTGGAAAAATAAGTTAAGAAGTTGATGGCTATCTGAGTTTAAATATCCAGGCATACCTTATATCATTTCCCAAGGCAGAATAATTTTTCACCTACACGTTAGACAGAATTGAACTAGAGACAATGAGGTCTTTTTCTCTTTATCAAACAAATTATTCTGTCAGTATAATATTGTTTTAAACCACTCATGTCTAAATTATAAATATCACAGTACTTATTAAGTTTTATAAAAGAACTGCACTTCCCTTCAGTTTTCATTTGCTGTGGTGTTTGTGAGCTGTGGTTCCTCCCAAAAATACTCATTATGTGCTCAAACATGGAAACAGAAACACCCTTTGTCTGAAGTCCTTAATTCTTTTCAGTATCTCTCTCTTTCTCTCTCTCTCTCTCTCTCTCTCTCTCTCTCTCTCTCTCTCTCTCTCTCTCTCTCTCTCTCTGTGTCCTGATCCAGTACCTTCAATATATGAATGTAAGGATACAATCTGGCCACAGATTGCTGTTCGAGCAGTCATAAACCACGGGGTGGGGTTTGTGGCTTAACCACAATCACAGGCCGCCCGGTACTTGTAAATTATTGCATGCAACAAAGTTTCATTCCAGTAGGATATTTTCTTTTATATCTGATAAAAAGGAAACTGAAATATGCCTCGATTGTGTTAGAATATCCGTGTAAACAAATAGTAAAGGGTTTTATTTGATAAATTGCTTTCTGAAAACTCAGGCTGCTGACCAACACGTCGAACCAAGCTATGTAGTGATATAATTTAGTTTGAAAATAACCATAGTGAGGAATTCAAACTCCCTCTACCTGGAACTGTCCCGGAAAAAATGGTCATGAAGGGATTCTAGGCCTGGTGACACAGATCGACCTTTCGGAGTGATCAGACCTAACTTGTAAAATAAATAAGTTTAGCGGATTTATTATAAGGTATTAGCTGACCAACCCGGCGCTGCCCGGGATAACTCTGAATGGCAACTGATAAACTCTCTCTCTCTCTCTCTCTTCTCCCTAACACCCTCTCTACTCTCTCTCACTTCCTTTCCCTCTCACTTTCTCCCTCTCTCTCTCTCTCTCTCTCTCTCTCTCTCTCTCTCTCCAACCTTCCCTGTCTCTTTCCCTCTTTCTTCTCCCTAACACCCCCTCTAATCTCTCTCTCACTTCCTCTCCTTCTCACTCTCTCTCACTCTTTTACCTCCTCTCTCTCTCTCTCTCTCTCTCTCTCTCTCTCTCTCTCTCTCTCTCCAACCTTTCCTGTCTCTTTCCCTCTTTCTTCTCCCTAACACCCTCTCTGCTCTCTCTCTCACTTCCTCCCCCTCTCACTCTTTCACTTCCTCTCTCTCTCTCTCTCTCTCTCTCTCTTCTCACTAACACCCCTTCTAATCTCTCTCTCTCTTCTCTCCCTCTCTCACTCACCTCTAGCTCTCTCTCTCTCTCTCTCTCTCTCTCTCTCTCTCTCTCTCTCTCCAACCCTAACTGTCTCTTTCCCTCCTTCTTCTCCCTAACACCCCCTCTACTCTCTCTCTCTCACTTCCTCTCCCTCTCAATCTCTCTCTGTCACCCCCTTCCCAACCCCATCCCCTTTGGTGCCATTGATGTCTTACCCCCACAGTATTCTTTCCCAGATAGTGAGTCATATGTACTGTATACCGAAATTAGGTATGGTAAATTCGTAAACTTCCCAAATCTACGGGCATAACCAGCCCCGTTTCAGGGAGGGTAACACCCCCCTGCCTTTGTTGCCCTTTGGTGCTAGTGATGTCTTACCCTTACAGTGCTGATTTCTAGATATTGAATCATAGGTATACCAAGTTTGGTTGAAATTGCTCAGTGCGTTTCAGAGTTATGCTGGTACATACATATATACACACATCCATACATACATCCATTTATATATATATAATATATATATATATATATATATATATATATATATATATATATATATATATATATATGTGTATGTGTGTGTGTGTGTGTGTGTGTGTATGTGTGTGTGCGTGTGTGTGTTCGTATATTACCCTACATATCGGTAACTGCTAAAACACCGATACAATGGTGAGGTTGGGTCTGTTTCAACTCTGATAAAATGAACTTAATTAGTCAAATACATGTAAACTAAAGCTGAACTAATCATATAACCCCCTTTGCAGCGCGGCATGTTAGTGCATTCTCGCGTTGGTTCGAACCCTGCATATATTACCAACTCGGATTCAAGACTTTGCAACAGGGATATCCATAAAGTGCAATTTTACCTTTGCAACAGGATTAACTGATCTGGAGTGGAAAATTACTTATTCAATGATAGAAAATATTTACATCAAGAATAAATGCTTTCGCTGAGCTTGAATGATGAAATGGTTGCTATTTCTGTCAAACTTTTAGCTGTGTGATATGCATCAACTTACGTGCTTCTGAGCAAGGAAATGAAAATAAAAAATATATATATACATATCATCATAAAGTGACGGGTAAAAAATCAAATTTATTTTCTTACACTTTGTAACGAAATTCTCAATTAAACTCACGCAGTCGTCTTCCAACGAATGCTGGAAATTGCAGCAAACTTTAGATGCGAGGTTGGCTCTTCTCATTTCCTGTCCTTGCTGTTTATGTCTCCCGACATCTCATTACTTTTAAATGATAAAACTCAACTCCATCTCATTTAGTGTCGGGATCTTTTATGCTTCGTGACAACAGTAATTAGGCTGGTCAAATATTTTGACCGAGAATCGGTTTATTACCGTTTAAAGCGGATGTTAACAGTGGCACACGGGGGGAGAACACGACTGCACTGGGAAGGGTGTCCATTAGTATTCATTAGTTCGAGTTGCTCTCAGAAAGCACATTTTTTGCGTCTGATGGAAAGCTACACTCAAGCTCATTTGAAATACTTCATTCACACTCGATGGCATGTCTTCCTTGGGAAATGATCTCAAGCACAACTTCCCACTAAGTTATTTACTGGGGAATAAATGTCAACCGCGCTGTTTAAAAACAGGTTTTATTTTGGGCTGGAAGGAATCTAATTAAGACCAGAAAAACGCGCGTTCGGCATAGGAATTGTCGCAGTCTTCTAACTGTAAGGGAAGGTCATTAACGGGAATGCAAAAGTGGTGATGGCCACAAGTTTCTGTAAAAAATTTATCTTTCTTGTAATATTGGTTCACTTCTTAACAGCTTTCGTTGCGAGATCTTAATCTCCAAATATTATTTGAAAAACAGTAGTCGATGACGGTCTTAGAGAATCTGGAACTTCCTTGGTTATTTTTGTTTTGTGCCAGCAATATGATTGTTGACCTTGAAAATAAACATGTGGAGAATACAGACGATGCAACTCTTGCTATGAGTATTTGCTTTTGTTCAATAATACAAAATGAAGCAGCTTCTAGCATTAAAAGAGAGCAACAACAGCCTAGCAAGTGACAGTCATGGGCTCACCCACAACACAACCAAGGGCCGATTGATCAGCAGATCTCGTATGATTGTATAATTTGCTATGCATATGTAACTTTTCAACATTTAAACTATATTTTCAGTGAACTAAAAGACAAGTTACATAATGTTGCCAGTGACCTAGGTAGCCTACATAAGTCTTCCTCTAGAAAGTTACATGGATCATGGTATTATAAACGAACGTAATTCAGATCTTTTGCTCCATGACTGCTGCAGTTTTGTTCTCCTATCTATAGTCTCCGCGATGATCTGCACAGTATGCGAAATTACAAAAAGTAGTGATTTTTTTCTATCTGTGGTAATATACTTAGAGGTATACTCGTATCAAACTATCGACAGCAAGTGCCAGCTTTTGGTGACTGTATCTCTAGAACTAGTAGGGCAGACTATAGAGTGTTAGCACCCACAACCAGTTGAGATGTCATGGCATCCTACTGGCTTGTACCAGAGTTCTTTCATTCCGCTACTGGTCTACTGCAACCAAAGGGAACGCTTGTCTGGCCAATGGAAATGGCGTTGATGCTTATGGCTTAAGAGAGGCTTCTGTAATATTTTGAAACGTTGTGTACTGTATTCTAACATTTTAATCTAGTTAATCTTTTTTTTTTATTTTGCCAGTATTTAAGGTTTAGCAGGAAAAGGTGGCAATGGTAGTTAAAGGATACATCCTAACATAGTGTATGTGAATTATAATTTTACACACCTATGCTATGGCCTTACTACCCTTTAAACCAATATTATTGGTAAATAGAAAATTCAGTGCATTAACTAAGCCTAATTGTTTTGACAATATTGGTACATTACATTTTGAAAATTACTTTTGCAGGCTAACCTATGACCAATTGGGTCTTGCATCCAGTGCTCTGGTGATAAAAATTCTGCGATAAACAGGTCTACCTAATAGCAAATATAAAAAAAAAAAGAATGTAAGCACCTTGATGGCATAGCAGATAGCACCTTTGATACTCGAATTTACCTAGCATATCTTGGACTTTGAAATTAAGGATACAAACTGCTTTTGATGAGTAACACAAAAGCTTTCCTTTGCTTTCCCGCAGCAACCATTGCCTGCAAAAAACTAGAGACAGAACTTGAGTTACTGACCATATTCACCAACTCAAAAAAATCAGCAGATTTTCAACTCGGTTGCCGATATATCATATACGCTCTCGCTATCTATAAGCATTGTTTTTAAAGTAATTATTGTTTTTTTTTAACATTTCAGGATTGGTGTTACACTTACAAGTATATCTTGCATGCGCTTCTGCCCCAGAAGTTACTGTCATCCATTTTTTACCCTTAATTTAAAATTGGAGAGTCTAATTAAACTATTTTTTTATTCCAATTTTTCATATATTTGCTCATGAAAGTGATAGATGCAACAGTTATTCCATTTGAATGTGTGAACATTGTAAATAAGAGTATTAAAGTAATAATAAAAATGATTTAACAACGAACAGCTTTATGCGGCTAAATTATGTTCTTTTCGACAAATATGCAGTTTTAATTGTTATAGGAATAAGTAATGCTGGAATTATAATGTTTTTACTATGAGGATATATGAATGCATAGTGTTATTAAAACATTTGGCAACACTTTAAATTTATATGATTATTGGAGCCAAATAATTCTACGTACGCCTCCATTTAAAACTGACAAATATCAAAAAGAGTTCATTTGAAATGGTGAAAATAACAGTTATCTCAGTGTGCTGTCAGAAAATACTAGTCACTTCTTTACTATGAACGCAAGTGAAATATAATCAAATATTTCTCCCAGTACGAGAGACAAACGGACAGAAAAGGTCCCAGCATGGACAGCAAATCTGAAGAATACGGGCGCAAAAAATCCCCATCACGGAAACGATTTGGCTGTCAAGACACTACTATAATTCATAGGCCAAACCTTAGAATAACCTTTCCCGATACATACTCCTAAATACTTCCGTTCACACTAGAGCAAAATCATATCAAAGAGAGTTGGCGTTCAT
Organism: Macrobrachium rosenbergii; assembly: GCF_040412425.1. Classification (NCBI taxonomy): domain Eukaryota; kingdom Metazoa; phylum Arthropoda; class Malacostraca; order Decapoda; family Palaemonidae; genus Macrobrachium; species Macrobrachium rosenbergii. The sequence goes on along the minus strand of NC_089799.1, from coordinate 34,383,832 downwards.
AAAAGAAAGAAAAGTTTATGAGGCGTAAAACTCAAACCACCAGTTCAGTGACAATATGACATAATTCAGTAGCTGGGGCAACAAGCTTCCTTGTTGGAGCGTCAGAGCGAAAAAAATCCCTGTCTGGTGAAAGGTGCCAACTACTCTCTAATGCTTATGTTAAGGATTAGTATTGAGTGTGTCATTTACTGCGATTGTAACTGAAGTCATGCTTATCACGAGCTACGCCGTTCCTGTAAAGGGATATCAGTGGAAGTGCCAAGGTAATTGGGAGGGATTCGAGCTTGGCTCTCGGTTCATTTTAAGGCAATCTGTATTTTACACATAAGTAAAGCGGTTTATTGATTTACCTACTACTACTGTTTTAACCAACATTGCTCTTGCAAATAACTATGGATGCTGTTGGAGCTACAATAGTCATCAAAATGTCTGACTGGTTGTGTAGATATACGGGTCAGCTCCACTGATTATATCCACTTAAAATGTCATTCTGATACTGGTGTCTACGCCAGTCTTAAAGTCATGTGTGAACAATTGACCTACCAAATGCACAGTGTTGTAAGAAAAGAAAGTCCATTCAACCAGGTTCTTTTTCTTTAACTACGTATAGGCCAATTGGAAACTGGACTTATCACATTCTCTATAGGGTATTGGTTCTAAATTAAGGCTAAAAATTGCAGTTTGAATTTTGATGTTCATGCTTGGTCCGTCTGCTTCTTCCATTAAACCATGAAACTGTCACCATCAGATAGCCCTTTACTAGCCGACGACACCTCAGTGACTTATTAATGAGACCTGTTTCTCCAACACACACACACCCACCACAAAAAAAAAAAAAAAAAAATCCATGCCTCTACGTTATTGCTAAGGTTCTGTCCAGATTTTCACATTCAATCTAAGAAAGATTAGATTATCACAAAACTTATCACCAACATTATCTTTAAAAAATCAACCTGTGCTTCTATCCTAAGCAATCAGAGCTACAGGAAATCAAAGAAAGGCAGTGGAAGGTTTTCGAAAACTATACTGTAGGCAATGAGAGGAACTACAACAATCAGAGGAGGTGACATGGGAAGAGAAAGTGCCCATGCTTTCCTTACCCCTGAAAGAACTTGCATCACCCGTTTGCATGCAGGACGTAGAAGGAGAACCTCTCTTCTTTTACTTACCTCAGTAGAAAATGGTTAAATCTTGCCGACTAAACCTACTTGACTACTGGCTGGTTTATGAACTTAGATTTCGTTCTCTCCTACCAGGTGAATAACAGCTTCAAATGGTATGGTAGCTAGCTGACGCAAGCTAAAAAAAAAAATAGTAAATAAAATCTACTCAATAGTTCTTAGGACAAGAACACTGGAAAGTTGCTACTCTGGTATCCAAACTCAAACTTCTGTGTAACAGAATATAACAAACAAATAGAGTTAAGATAGCGCGGGGTTCCAGCCATCCTATAGCTCAAGAACCTTGAAGTGATATGAAATAAAAAGCACCCTACTGCTGTCTTTCACTTAATTCAATACCCTTGTAAGTAAGGATTTTATTCATAATAGTTTCCAGGTATCAGCTAAGTTCCGACCTCCTCCGACAAAAACTTTCTAATGTGAAGTAAGAGCCTTAGCGATAACAAACTATCAACTATGAATGCCAGTTTACTCTCATGCCCTAATACCCCTGTCAACCAAAAGTTAAAAGATCTCTCCATTCCTTTTATCAATACGTACGAAAATCGTGTCAATTACGCATCATCATGTGGCATTCATAATCTCAAGTTGAGTGTGACTATTACTGATGTGCTTTGAGAAATCTCCAAAGACATCGCTACATTACAAGAGGCCTTCTCCGCTCTCTCAATCCAGCTATCAGCAAAATGATGCAGGAGGATATTAGAGCCTTTTCAAGTTCATCTTTAGCCAATGATCTGAAACGCTAACTTAAAACCCTTCATTCCATAGTGGAGCGAAGTCAGTGGAGTCATCGTGGAAAAGTCTCATGCTTTAATGTTTCATGCTTCCGCTGATTCTCTGCTGTAATTATGCCATAATATTAGTATTAGTAGAAATAATGTATGTTGGTATTATCATCATACTGAGACTGTTTTGCATCCTTTGTAAAGTGGATCTGTGTTTGTATACAGTCTTAGTTGACATAAAATGAAAAGCTTTTACCATTATTGTTGTAATCCAGAGCACCGTGGGAAGGACAAGTGGGCAAAGATAATTGTTAATGGAAAGGGCGTCGCCGCCGAGGTTCCAAATAGGCGTGGCATCGTAGTGTCAACGTAACTCGACGTGCTGTTGACAACAAATAGCAACTTTACACAGGGTGATGAGGCTACTATGTAACATTACTCACGAATCAACAGAAGGAAGATTAATGAGGAAATGTTAAAACTCTTGGCCCTGACGCCAACCCCCGTCCCCCGCCCCCACCCCCACCAACTATAGTTGAACGTCGTTTGAATTTAAGTTGGATAAAACTGATATTTATAATAGCCAATAAGTCTTGTTGAAAGTGAGTGTCTCTCTCTCATATATATATATATATATATATATATATATATATATATATATATATATATATATATATATATATATATATATATATATATATATATATATATATATATATATATATTTATATACATATACATATATATTTATATAAGCAACATGATATAGGATATGAAGCGTTTATGACAGTACACATATATTTATATAACAACATGATATAGGATATGAAGCGTTTCTCTCACCCCCCTCTCTCTCTCTCTCTCTCTCTCTCTCTCTCTCTCTCTCTCTCTCTCTCTCTCTCTCTCTCTCTCTCTCTCTCTCTCTCCCTCCGTTGTTTCCATTTCTTCCTTGCATTACACGCTTCGTATCCTATATCACGCTGCTATCATGTTACTTTGCTATTACCATGATTGGAATATATAAATATGCATAAATATGCATATATGTATATATGTATATACATACAGTATATGCTTATAATCCATCTTACGCGTGATTTTATATATCAAACACCACCGAGAAGAAATAAAAATGCAATCCTGGTCCGATGTCGGCTTTATTGCTAACTAAGCCATCCTCAGAGGAGCGAAGATGGATTATTTAACGTTAAAGCCAGCACCGGTTAGGATCTACAACCGTTTATATTTCTTCCCGGTGATGCTTGATGTGTATATATATATATATATATATATATATATATATATATATATATATATATATATATATATATATATATATATATATATATATATATATATATATATATATATATATATATATATCTAAATACATATATATATACAAATATGAATATATATATATATATATATATATATATATATATATATATATATATATATATATATATATATAATATATATATATATATATATAATATATATATATATATATATATATATATATATATATATATATATTATATATATATATATATATAAATATATATATATATATATATATTATATATATATATATATATATATATCATATCTTCTGATAAATATTTCTAACCGGTGTATGTATGTATAAATAACTCATTGTAAACGGTAGCACATTAGCTTGGTTGCACACCTAACCGAGAGCGGCTGGCAAGGAACGCTCAGTTAAATAATCGTTGCCTCCTGTTGACTTACTGTCGGGTCTGTGGCTTTGAACATTTAGGCCTATCAATTAGAACAAACAGGCCTCCTAACAAGCTATCGCTCGCTGTCGCTCATTAGCATTCCCGTCAACACAACCATCCGCTGAGTATTTCCTAATTCTCATGTTGGCCACAGATATGCACTGCTATGAGATTAGACAAAATAAAAACATGTAATCTTTTTTTTCAGAAAACTATTGAGATGGCTTTGTCTGTCCGTCCGTACTTTTCTTGTCCGCACTTTTTCTGTCCGCCCTCAGATCTTAAAAACTACCGAGGCTAGAGGGCTTCAAATTGGGATGTTGTCATCCACCCTCCAATCATCAAACATACAAAATTGCAACCTCCTAGCCTCAGCAGTTTTTATTTTATTTAAGGTTTAAGTTAGCCATGATCGTGCGTTTGGTAACGCTATAGGACAGGCCACCACCGGGCCGTGGCTGAAAGTTTCGTGTGCCGCGGCTCATACAGCATTATACGATGTACATAAAATTCGATTGCGCCGAAGAAACTTACGCGCATTTTTTAATTGTTTACTTGTTAATCTACCCAACATACCCAGCAAATATCCTTGAATCATCATACCAGATTTAATGGAATTGAATCCAAAAGATTTGTAAAGTGGAGTATTTTTTATGTCATAAAACTAAACTTTAAAGCCAAAAGAATGAAAAAATCGCGCAAAAGCTTTTTCCTCTTTGTGTCTGCAATCAATGTGCTGTTTGCAAAACAACGCCACTTTTACAATTTAAAAAAATTGATCCCAAAAAAGTCCTGTGAAAGGCTGTTTACCATGGGACATCAAATTTTACTGGAAAACACAACAACCATGAATTATATATATAATATATATATATATATATATATATATATATATATATATATATATATATATATATATATATATATATATACACACACATTAGGTATAGAAATTCCAAAGCAGCTGAAAAAACCCGACATTTTAGTGTTTAAACCTGGTGACATGAGGGTGAAGTTTCAAAATAAACTAAATTTTTAATTATATCTTGTAATTGCATTTCGTATTTATTGTAATTTTCATAATTCCATTACAGTAGATCAGAGCACATCCCTCCCTCTGAGACATTCCAGAAAGAGCAAAATAAATAAACAAATCAAAATTTCGAAATCTGCAGAAAGGATTCCCATAACTTACTGATTATGGATGCGCCACTGCTACTGCCTACTGGACATGATCTATATGTCTAGGATTCACATGAACACAACTTGAAATTTTCTGTTAGATCCAAAAAGTATATTTTTGGTTGGCATTCTCCAGGCAGGGCAGCCGATCGAGACTACAAAGTCTACCCCAAAAGCCAAATCAAAGTCCTTCAAAAGAAGGCATCGTGCTTACCCCATACAAATGGGAAAACAAGCACGTTAAAAGAAGAAGAAGATTCCCAGATACAATTTAGTCTAGAAATGACATTACCACAGATATACTGAATGATCTTGGTATGCGCACCTTCGCACGCATTAGACAAGTGAACCGCAATAAATAGAGAAATTCAAAGCAAACAGTTGATCTTTAGGAAGTGTTTGCGGATTATGAGAGACTCTAATTTTTTCTTCACGTTGTAATTCTAGGAGGAGGTTTACATGCAAAGGAAATTATTCAGATTTATCCAGAAATATTTCCATGCTTTAATAACTGATGAATGACCATTGAGCCATTCAGACAGTTGACCAGAAAAAAAAAACAATGCCAGGAGTATTTTCTTCTTTTCCCGCTCTTTTGAAATGACGCATTAGAAGCTCGAGATCCGAAAAAGGACTGTATTATGCGATTCACTCAGGGACAGATCCGAAATAATAAGAATCCTAGATATTAAGATGAGTCCAGAGCAATCCAAGAAGTCCTAAACATCTTAAGGGATTGGAATGGAATGGAATGGAATATATAGTTTAGGCCAATGGCCTAGAGCTGGGACTTATGAGGTCATTCAGCGCTGAAAGGGAAATTGAGAATAGAAAGGTTTGAAAGGTGTATCAGGAGGGAAAACTTCCGGTTGCACTATGAAACATTTGTTAGGAGAAGGTGGATAGCAAGATGGAGGAAAGAGAATATGAATTAAGGCACAGTAAAAGGAATGAAAGGGGGTTGCATGGGGCGGAAGGGACGCTGCAAAGAACCTTAATTAATGCCTACAGTGCACTGCGAGAGGTGCACTGACGGCACTATCCCACCCCCCTACGGGGATCTCAAGGGATTCGAAGCCATTCTAATTACCCATATGAAATACTAAACAGTATGACGGGAAATAGAGTAGAGAAGTTTACGTTACATAATGTGACGAAATATTGCCCCATTCGGTTCGTGAGATTCGCATTTAAACAAATGCGAATGTGTATACACACATGAAACAAAACATGCAAATTATCCATTTGAAAATTACCTGCTGGAAGGGAAGTAAAATGAAACTTCAGAAACGAGCAAGGAAAAAGTTTAGCGGCAGATGAAAAAGAAAAACAAATCCGGGAGCTCGACAGAAGGTCTACCGACTTTTCCCTCCGAGTTTTTCAGTCTCAGACCCAAAAAGGACGCGATAAAAAAAGATAAAACTTTATCCCCGTCCTTCTGTGTTTGCTAGAGCGCTAAAGTTCCCTCAGTTTCGTCCATATGGAGTCCTTTCTTTCGCCATAAGTTTCACCTCGGGAGATGATTGTACTGTTAGGATGCGTTGTTTATTTTCCCTCTCTGTCTTGAAGGCGCGTTTTTGTGTTCGCCTCAGAAAAGAGAGCACCGGGAGATGTTACGTGGAAGGTAGGAAAAATTTCTTCCTACGTTTACGACGAGAGGATACCAATATAAAGCCTTGCCAGACCAAACTCACGCTTGCAAGCAGTAGTTTGTTATTTCTTGTATTTTTACTGCATGTTGTCCAGTTGGGGGAAGAGTGAGGCGTCAGGTTAAGCTGGTCTCATTCCTACACGAGCCCATGCCCAGCCAGTAGCGCCCCTTGAACAAATGAGGGGTCTTAGTAAATAAGAGGCTTGATTTGGACCCCTAGACTCAAATAACCATGTGAAACGACATTTTACTCGGTTCCTACCGTCTGAAGATCGTGAATACATAAAAGACTTCAGAGACTGAATTCAGAAAAAAAAATCGTTATAGCTATATACGAAAAATGAAAAGTAATTAAACAGAAAAACAACGAAATGGAAAAAAAGGATTAACACCCTCAAACTAAAATACCAGCTTTCTCTCAACTTAATCGAGCTATACACAACCGCAGCAACAATGGAGAACCACACAAACGGTGTGACGTAAGACGGTAATGCAATTTCTTTATGCTCTGGAGACCTAAATTTTCCGCTTGAATAGAGCTTCGTTGTCCTGGGTTATCAAAATTACAGTTGAAGCTAGAAAAAATCTTTCTTTTTATTTAGACTTGGTCATTTTGGATGCGAAGAATAATCTTAGGCAATTCACATTCAAAACTATAAATGCCTCTCTTTCAGATCTTTCCATACAAATCTGCAAAGGAATTAGAAGCACGTGAATGTGAAAATATATTTTAACGGGTAAAGCAGGTCTCTCTCTCTCTCTCTCTCTCTCTCTCTCTCTCTCTCTCTCTCTCTCTCTCTTAGAATATACACACAAAAACGAGCACAATCGTGAGCTAAGGACGTATCCCCGCCAGGGAGATGAGAGATAAAAGTAAATATATGAAGCGTGCAAATTGCTTTTAACTTGATGATTACATTGGAATTCTACTTTTTATCGCTACGTTTCTAATTAGAACACCTGTTGATAAAAGAGAACCGCTCTTCTTTGATCAATGCATAAGAAATTGAGAGAGAGAGAGAGAGAGAGAGAGAGAGAGAGAGAGAGAGAGAGAGGGTGAGGGAGAGAGAGAGGGAATCATGAAGTCATCAACTTCCGAACTCTCAAAAGTGCTCAGTTTTTTCAATCACGTAATGGAGATTTTAATCACATTCCAACTACGGTAATTAGATTACTAATCAATTCTTGTTTATGCAAGTGAGTACATCCGTGGGGAGAGAGCCTGTGGGTGCTATACAGTTTCAACTACGATGATGCCAAAAGAGCAAATAAGATGAATCGCTTTAGTCATTATCATTTTCAAACTATAATCATCATTATACTTGGAAATCATGATCGTTTGTTTTTCAGCAAAACTATATAGAAGAAGCTCTAGTTAAAAACTGAGTGAAAATGAGAAACAAAACAGCAACAACATTAGCAATGTTAACGATAATTTTATACCTTAAAAATTGTATCGCCATTAAATTGAAAGATTAAAACGAAAATTAACATGTAACAACATCAAGGGAAATTATAGTTTAGCTTAAGCAAGTTGGAAGCAAAGCATTTTTAGAAATACAAACCCTGCAATCTCTACAAAGAGTATTATGATTATACAGTGTGTTCATTTTATGAATTTTTCAAGAAAATTACTCTATCTGAAAATGAGCCTCCTTCCAAGTAAATCATGATTATCCTTGTTACAGATAGTATTGCTGCTATCATTTCCATGGGATCTGTTGATGTTATTGTTGCCAGTAACAATACCACGAACCTATAAGGCATCATTGATAGATCTAGCCATAAGAAAGGATACAAGAGTTAAAGACAAAGAAATAAAGAAATAGTGAGACCATGGGAAGCTGAAGTGGAAGCAGCATCTATCATCTCAGGAGCAGAGTTAATCCCAGAGAGCCTCAGAAAGAACCTGAAGAGGACTGGGTGCACAAACATCGAATCGGTCTTGCTCCGCAACATATAATAATAATAATAATAATAATAATAATAATAATAATAATAATAATAATACGCTAAGCGTCACTTTAAAACAGTCTTAAATATTAATCGTTCAAACAAAATTGCACTGAGCAATAAAGTATAGGCAAAAGTTAAATGCGCTAATTCTGCGCCTGGGAGTGATATGCGTATGCGAAGGGATCTTGCTATCTAGTCACATACTTTTACATTACTTCACTTAAAAGATTTATCAAGCGTTGTATGACTGTAGTTTCAATTAGCCCTGTATGTTTTCCACGACATGGCTTGAAGTACTGCCCAACAGTCTCCACAGTGACACGGGCCCTGATGACTAGTCACCAAGACATCCACCCTACTCTTTGTACTTTGCCAGTAAAATACCAGGTGTCTCCACGACGCCCATCATCCACGAACGATTTTCATATCTTACTTTCCTCCAACAAAAATTCCGTGCATCATACCGTGGTTAAGGAACTTTTCAAAGGTCCATATCTGCTTCGAGGGCCCTCACATTGCCTCAGAAAGACTCTGCAGACTTGTGTAGTGTATAATTTTGCAAAGGAAAGGTCTTTCCTCAGGAAACACTGGAATGTTCTTAGTGCCAGTGAACTGCTCGACATCGTAACCTTCACCGAAAAATCACACAGCTTCATTCCTTAATATGATGATATTGGTGGTCTTTCTTTATACTGCTAATGGAAATGTTGGGTCAACGTAGTCCGAACCTTTCCAATAAACATTAGACCGTTCTTTAATGGGTGCTACTTTGGCTTGTTATCTAAGCGTCGCCTACTCCGAGGTGCTAGTACTAAACGCCGTAGACGGCCGCACGGAGATGCCGTTTATGAATATAATTTGTCGACCACACAATATAGAAACGGGTGTATAGGCCTGTAATACTTTGATCTCCGGGGGGCTATTACTCAACACGGCGTCTTAAGGAGCTTCCGCCATGTATAGTACTAGCACCTCAGAGTAGGTGACGCACAGATAACAAGCCAAAGTAGCACCCTTTAATGTTAGATATTTTAACGACATTTTCATCATTTACCAGCCAGACGACGATTCCTTCCATAATGTTTTAATGACTATCAGCAATCTTACTCCTTCAAGCAAACTTCCAGTTAAACATGAAATGAATGTCTCTCCACCTTGTCCATAAGTACTTATGATACACAGCAATACTTACAGATCATTCGTTCGTGGTTTCGCTGTGTAAAGTCGACAGCTTTGAAAGTTACAAACATTATTATTTTTCCTACCATGCACCTCAAATGAAAGAAATTGGCTTATGTAACTTGTTTACGAGACCATTTGGAATCTGTGGCTTTACTCATTTACTCTGAGAAATCGCACATACTAAATCGAACATACTAAGAAATTTGCCTGTTCCAGAAACTTGATGTAATCTTGAGCTACGAAACAAATAGCAATATGACGAATCTTCCAATGGTACCTCGTTCCTGAAAATGTTCGATTCCATAACACGAGCTCAATAACTTTAACAGTGCACTGACAACATTTATAAAAAAAAAAATATTATATACCTGTAGTTTAATAGAGAATAGAAGAGGTAGATTAAGGCTTAGCATTTCACGAATTTTACGCTAACAAAAGTAACAAGATGAGCTGATCTTCATAGCATAAATAGTACGATAGCGTGTGGCCAAGTGGAAAGAATATAGGGCAAATGACAGGTAAAATGACCATAATTTAGCAGTGTTTTAGAGATAAGGAGTTGAGAAACTTCAATGAGCTGGATAGATAGCTCTCTGTACAGGTATATGGAGCAGTTAATAATGCAGAAGTTATCTGCGTGGTAGAGTCATCTACGATTCAACAAATAATGTATGACTATGGCAGTGTCCAGTTACTTTTTTTTTCCGTGAAGCCACCAGCGTTTGGGGAGATGACCCATTGTGGTCAAATGAATGTATAAAGCCACCTGTGTATACATAATCGATCAAGATATATAGATAAATGATTATATATATATATATATATATATATATATATATATATATATATATATATATATGTGTGTGTGTGTGTGTGTAATGTATATATATATATATATATATATATATATATATATATATATATATATATATATATATATATATATATATATATGTGTGTGTGTGTGTGTGTGTGTGTGTGTGTGTGTTGCTAAAAGGACCTCATTCAAAGTGGATGATATCTAATGGAGTATTTATTCAGAAAAAGTTACAAGCTTTCTTGGACACTATCAAGAAAGCTTGTAACTTTTTCTGAATAAATACTCCATTAGATACCATCCACTTTGAATGAGGTCCTTTTAGTAATTCTACTAATGCACAAAACAATTGTGTAGGTGATAAAGTTAATATGTGTGTGTGTGTGTCCATGAATGTTTATATCTGTGTGTGAAATACAGCAGTCTTAATATAGTATAGATGGTAGGAAAAGGTTTGGTAATTTAAATACATAGAAAATTATGAAAGTAATGGACTGGTTAATAAAAGTTTTGTGTCTAGTTCATAATGTTAGCAAAGATATAACAGGTCCGTCTCATCATTGTGGTGCTCACGGAAATTCCTTTATGATCACTAGGACTAATATAGTAGATATACTACTATGATTATCAACTAAAGTTGAAGTGGCAACTGTTTGCAGTTAAAATTGTTTCGGACACGCAGCAATATCTTTTCAGAGCTTAGTTTTCAGTACCTACAGCAATCCAACGCAATTTCCGCCTTCTGATGAGTATTCGTATAGCCAGTGCAAAATTCACGCTCCACCTGATGTATATTGTTATTATCGCTGTGGCCGAATTATTCGTAGTATCATCTGGAATATCAATCTCTGGGCGCCGTATAGCACCGGTGTGTTATAACGATCAATTTCCAGTGAAGTTTAATTTCATATTTTCGTCGGAATACAGTATCTGCTGGTCTTATTCATAAAAATGGAAAAAGAGTATCGTGAGCTTCTTAAGTACGACATAGTCCAAGTGAGAGCTTTATCTACATACGGTAATGTGTTTATATGTGTGTATATATATGTATGTATGTATATATATATATATATATATATATATATATATATATATATATATATATTTGTGTGTGTGTGTGTGTATATATGTATGTATATAATGATATCTGTTACTCTTTTATAAAAAAAAAAAACTGAAGTCATAATATTTGAAAGGATAAGAGCTGTTGTATCAAGCTATCTGATTCCAATACTAATGGCGGAATCATTCACCGTCCATTTTAGATTTTCTCAAATGGTCTATGTGCTTAGATGGACGAGATTCGATTTCTTCCTTTATAATTTCAAGTTAGATCCGATATCTTTACGTGGATATTATAAAACTGCATTTGAACAGTGTATCTAAACGCCTTTGTTCTAAAAGTACGTAACAAAATACTTTTAGCGTTAAAAATAAAATGGATACAGAATTCTCTCTCTTTCATTCTTTGTGTGCGCGCGTGTACGCGCGTGCATGTGCATGCTTGCGTGTGCGAAATCCCAAAGATCTCAGTGGTGCTGAGGAATGCTTCCCGAAAGAGGTGTTTCTGGATCTTCATTGGATTCCAATATTCTTCCCAAAAGCGTTTAGAGGTTTAAATGCTGTTATCCTTATTCTCTTTCCTTATAAGGTTTACTTGTCTTTATTTTCTTTCTCCCTTATTACTTTTCAGTACAGCGCACGCAACTGTGGGCTTCTGTGCAATGCATTTACAAGTTAATAACTGCTCTGATCGGCATTCATGCTGTATTTTATTTGGCAAAGTAAGAAGAGGCGAATCTGAGATTGCAAGGCATTCAGGTATCACAAAACACAGTATGAAATATTATTTTGTGTTCATGTAACCACAATCCGAGAGGTTAAATAATTCAAATTCAAAGAAGAAAATTGATCAAACAAAGCACCGAGCTGCTTAAACATTATCAAAGACAACATAACAAAAAAATAGTTTATTTAAATTTAAACTAGAAGCACAGCAAAAAGAGCTGTAATATCTCAAATAAGCAGGTAACTCTTGTCTTCGTTAATACATCAGATATTTTTCAAACTTTCCATTTAACAATAGGAATATAAACTCAAGCCAAAGAATACAAAGGGACTCCCTCTCAAGATCGTGAGCTGTATGGACTGTAACTGAGGTACTAAGATACAGAGATGATGGTGAGACTGTGTGGCTGACCGGGATGTATAAGGTACGTCTGGATAAAGACAGCATCTTTCTATTAACATCTTTTCCTCCAAAATCAATTTGCTTCCGAACCTTCCTTTCTAATATAGTATCCCTCCAGTTGAAATGAAACATCTGCTCGAAAGTTGATGATGGTCACCAACCGGCAAAGAAAACTTGGATTGCATATCGAAAAATGAAGCAAAAAATAAATCATTCAGGGCATTTCGATATGAGATAATGCTTTATTAGCTACTTTAACTTCAAGAAACAGAAACCTCTGAAAGTTAAAAAAAAATTCACACCTGAGGTCCCAACTGCTGAAACTGCTATTGGGGACCTCTAACCACTCTGATATAATGTTCCCTGTATATATGTATATGTATATATATATATATATATATATATATATATATATATATATATATATATATATATATATATATATATATATATATATATATATATATATATATATATATATATATATATATATATATATATATATATATATATACATATATATATATATATATATATATATATATATATATATATATATATATACATATATTGTTATAAATATTAAACCACCATCTCTATTGCAAGAATCCATAATAAGGAAATTCCTGTGGATAAGATAGTTAGGCTAGGACCCCAGGATGGGGCTACAGACTAACTTGCAAGAGGAGAGTTTAGAGAGGGACTTTTGTAAGAGGAAAAGCAGGTAGGGGACTTAGATTAGTTACGGGGTAATAGACATGCTAGATGTCACTTCAGATACCCTTGTCCCAAGAACTATATTCCTGTGATCTCTCTTCTTCTGGTCTTAATTGTCTCTTTCAGGAGTGTCGGCACTCCTTTCCTAATCCTTCCGGGCCCTGAAGTGAATAAGTGAATAAAAACCGTTGAGATCGGGACAGCAAGAGGATCCCCAGTCAGTCCTCACTTAGCCCTCGTACAAGCAACATCTTGGTCTGCTATGTCTGATCTACGGTCGTAGCCCTTTGTCTTGACACAACCATACGTGTTATGAGGTTGCAAGAGGCCTGGGCTCCAGGTCGCCCCTAAGTTGTTAATGGAAGGCATATTGGTCCAAGTTCAATTGTAGTTGTGCACACTGCATTGCTGGATTGCCCGGTAAGTCTGAAATTTGACAGTTAAGTGCCAGTTTCTGTTCCCCTCACTGAATCCCTCATTTTCTTTTCCAAGATTTTCGTCTCCCAACATAAAATCCCTTTGAAAGTTTAGCTTGTGTGTTCCCCATGTGAAGTAAGTTTATTAATAAAATAGAGTACGTCAGCCCTCCATTGTGATAATCTATGGCAAGTGAGAGAATCTTCTATGTACGTGTTCTTATCTGGGAAATCTATTTCCAGAGATGTGTCATTGGTTTCAACCTCACAACCCTGTCATCCATCTTGCTTGGAAGAATTTCTGCATTATTGTGGCAGGCTATTCAATGTGCAACATTCTATGAATTTAGTAATTTAGCTCAGAGGGGACCAGATTCTGTTGTGTTATCGATTGTAGCAGTAATGTATGTCTTTTAAATAGAATCACTATTTGAGGTGCTGTAAATTCTACCAATATTTCTGTACTGTTCAAACTTTCAATTGACGACCTATCAGTATTATTATTTATAATAATTTTGTATATTTCCTGTATTAATTGGCATTTACATATGTCCACGGTGAGTGCAAGACAAGCCTTATCTTATTAAGTAATTGATTAACGTAATTAATCGTGGACAAACGTATATATATATATATATATATATATATATATATATATATATATATATATATATATATATATATATATATTATCATGAAGCAATAAGAGACTCTATGTTATCTCACAGTTTCAGTTTAGAGATCTGAGCAAAAATACGTCGAAAAACGTGCAGTGAAACATTTCTCTTTTTTCAAATTTCATTTTCTCTTTCGCTGCTTTTAAAGTTTAAAGCTATTGCTTTTCCATTTCTATCCCGGCATAGTGACATTTTAAGCTTCTTTGATGTTTCGGGCCGATATTTTTTTTTTACAACGATCAAAAGCTGCTTTGTTTTTGCACTTTAGCATGCGAGATTATCAATAAACTTAACAAGGGTAAACAACTCCATTGCTCCCGTAATGGGCAGTCACAAAAACAAACAAAAAGGAAACGAATAGAGATAAAACTCTAGAAGCTCAGAAATGAGCAGAGAACTTATTGTAAATAAGTATTTGGAAATGATCAGCGTGCGGAACTGTTATGACAAAAATTTTAGAGAGACAAATAGGCAGATATTTATTAATTTCTTTATTGTAAGAGCTGATCTGAACTGTATTTCGAATGGAAGTAGAAACAGCAATCGTTATATAAATACACACACACACACACAAGTTATATATTTATATATATATATATATATATATATATATATATATATATATATATATATATATATATATATATATATATATATATATATATATATATCATCATGAACCTCTCTATCTAAAAGGGATGAAATCTCTGGCGGAAGCAGACATCCATACCGGAGAAAAGTATTCTAGTAAAAGAAGGACAAATGACCTAAAACAGGTTGCAATAATTTTATCGCTGTTATAAATATATGGGGCCTTACAAACAATATCTAACTTTCGTGCGGTATTTGCTGAAACTTTCATTAGATGGAGTTTCAAAAGTAAGATGCGAGTCAAAAGTTACACTTAGAATAGTTAAAGCATCAGATTCTTTCAGCAGAGTCCCATCCACCTAAAGGGGAGGAAGGGGGTGAAAATCTGTACGAGATCTGCAAATCATCAGCCTCATACCCCGCTGACTACACCATTCACTGATCCGGCCCATATCCGGAATGAGGCTGGTGGCAGCCTCATTTCTCATAAGTGGAGAATTTACTACACCCAAAAGTGTTGCGTCCTCGGCATACTGAGTAATCTTGTTTTCCAGGCCCCAACAACCATATCTCTGGTATACACTAAAAATAACAGTTGACCAAGAACACTGCAATGAGGAGCTCCAGCCACAGTTGGTTTTGGTTCGCTAAAGATCCCATCAACAGCAACTTGGTGCAGTCTACCTGTAAGGAAATCTTGAAGTAATCCTAAAACATATCCACCCACTCCAAAACTCTGAAGTTTATAAGTAAGTGCCTTGTGATTTACTAAATCGAAAGCAGCACTATATTCTATTTGAATTACTCTGCGTTCAAAACCCTCATCAAGGTTCCATTGCAAGTAGCACATCAAGTCCTAAATAGCATTGCAGGTACCTAACTAATTCCTGTATGCATAACGACTGTCAGCTAATAATCCTTCAGATTCCATATACTTATATAGTGGCAGTGGCTTAAGAATAAGTTTTTAGCAACTCTGGAAAGCATAGGGAGAATAGAAATTGGCATGTAATTACTGCAGTCTGCAGATATGCCATTCTTTGTAGGAGGCACTGTAAGTGTGTGAGTGTATATACTGTATATATGTATATATATATATATATATATATATATATATATATATATATATATATATATATATATATATATATATATATATATTAAGTCTGTGGACAAACTATGTGCTGGCCTGGCAGAAGTACATCCAGCAGATGCAGTTGTGTTGACACAGTTAGATACAGAGGGTACCTGATGCATGCATTTGGCGTTCTGCGCATGGCCTAAGTGCATGGAGACAGTGTGATCTTTCGAACATTGAACCGGTGCCGTCACGCTTCCAGGGAGAAGTGATTAAGTGAGTGCGTATGTGTGTTGCACTCTCTAATGGTATATTATCAGAGGAACAGACAATAACGGGGGAACTTCGGTTTTGGTGGCTGGGTGTGATTTGCCTTGTGCAGTGTTTAAGACTGCCACCATGAAGATATGTTATCTGCGGCTATAGAAAAGTGAGCAAGATAACTCATGAACACATATCTTTTCCAGCCATTATGTGGAAATACCCACTTGTGCTGCAGTGAAATTCCTCTGTGTCTCCATTATGCATTTTCCCATTCTGTTCTCCATTGCACATTTGTCTGTTTTGAATATTGATTTATTTAAACACCATTTCTGGTTTTTATATACGAAATGTTTCTTTTAACAGGAATTCTGGGTTCGTCCTGTGAGGACGAATATTTTGGAAGTGGTGTTTATTTTAACATACTCTATGACATTTATTTAATCTGATGACCAGGGTGTTAGTCACTAGTATTGGTTGGTACAGAATCATTAATTCGATGGATTGTGTATCAGAATTTCCTTAGTTATGATTTCCATTTATATGGGATGTGAATTACTTCATTTCATGATCGTAGCTTTTGCTGAATTACTTTCGTTAAATTTGCAAATAAAGTCTAGCTTTGTATCTCAGTGTTCAATTCCAGTAGGTCTTTGTTGGAAGCTAGATTCAGTGAGAGGAGTAGACGGGAGAGAAAGAATGTGCTGGCCCGGGGCTGGCCATTTTCTACCGGAGAATCTTAGGGAAGTAAGATGACATGAGGTGTTCTTAAAACACATGCAGTAAGAGATTATGACCCTATCTGACCTGGGTATAGGGTCATTAACAGTGGTTGGCAGCTGTGTTAGGCATGAATAGGTGGTTAAGTAGGTAAGTAGATAGGGTATAGGTTACTCTTCTGAAGAGACATATCTTATTAATAGTGGAATAGGGATTTAGAAGGTTCAGCAATTTGGCTTAGGTAGCTGTTGTGAAACTCACTCGAGTCAGTCTTTCTCGAGGGCGAGTGTCTGTTTGTTCAATGATGCATCACGGGGCACAAGGTTTTAGTGTGTTTATAGGTATTTATGGGCTTTGGTTCATACTGGGGAATGTTTGGGCATGCATTGTGTGGGCAGTGTGTTTAATTGCGGTATCTTGACCGCTTGTGGGTGGTAAAACACGCGAAAACGCTCAAGTGTTTCTCTCTCTCTCTCTCTCTCTCTCTCTCTCTCTCTCTCTCTCTCTCTCTCTCTCTCTCTCTCTTTTAATGTATTTTCAATGGGGCGTGACTTGTAATTATTTTTTAACTGGGAAGGACGTTGGTCCGTGGAGTTATACAAAGCTTTAATTTTCCGAGTTCAGTTTTTTGCTCTCGTGTGTTGCAATACTCAGTTGAAATTAAGTGCAAAATACCGTAGGGTGTTACAGATATGTGGATTTCTTTTTTGTGTGTGTGTGCGTTTTTTCTTTCCCGTTTCGAGATCGGGTATCTTATAGATTCTTTCTTTTTTTTATGCTGAAGTCCCGTATTTACGTGACGTTGCGAATCGTGGCATGGGCTAATTTCGTAGTGAGGTTAGGCCCGTGTGTTATAAGTAAGAATATTATGATGTGTAGTTGTCGTCTGACGCAATATCTTGGAGTAAAGGGTTTCAGAATTAAGTTCTGTTGCTTAGGATTTATTTTTGGGTAATTTGAATATCGGACTGAATCTGCCTGATCTGTTACGGGTTTGGGCAAATCAGTTAGGGTTCAGGATAGGATTAAGAAGACTTTAATATGGCTTCCAAATTTAGAGGTTTCGATTTGTCAGTTCTCTTCTAGAAGGAGTAAGAGGGCTGCGCATTTGGTAATTGTAGTTGTTATGATTACAGGAGATTGCTAATATGTCAATTGCTAATTTGCTGAGAATTGAGCAGGTATCAGCAGTATTTGCTAACCAGGGTAAAACTTTGATGACTTTACGAGACAGTTATGGCCAGAGGTTCCCGGCGACAGCTCTGGACTTCACAAGATATCACAGAATTGCGATCACGATGGAGTTCTTCAACTTGAGAGTCCAAGTGGAAGGGAATATTGAGAGTGGCTATCAGAGTTCTTTGATACGTGCAGGACGCATAATAACTCACAGAACTTAAGTTTCTTGACACCAAATCCAGTCGACGACTTACAACAGTGAATAACCTCCCAGGGTAAACGACTTACGGCCTTAGTGAGAGGCACGTTAAAGCATGCATAGCTTGGGAAAACGTGTGGATAACAATGGCATATGGTTCATAAGCATAGCAGGTGGTCTGTTAAGGCAAATGGCTCATAGATTGATAGTTGATTCTGTCAGTTCGGAAAAGGTGATTTTTCTTAAATAGAATTTCATCCACTTTCTCGCTTCCATATCGCCTGGGGAAAGTACTACCAAAAAGCATTGCAAAACCATTAGTTGTAGGCTAATTATTACACTAGTATATTAAATATTTTTAGACTTGCAATAATTATGAAATGCTTTTTAAGCGTGTTCATTATAAGAAGAAACACCTAAAATGAATAACAATAAACCACATCAGAACCCAATACTTTTACTTGTTATTTACTCCCTTGAAAAACTTCAAGGTGGAACTAGGTCACAAGAAATTTATAGATAATGATAAATAATATATTCAGAACTAAATCTCACCTGATTCCATTGAGCAACATGAACACCACCTATAGATCCCTCGTATTCAATTTTTTCCCTCTCCAAAGAGAGTAGCCTATGCACTGGTAGAGCAACACCTTAGCAAGCAAACCACCTATGTCCAATACTCTCTCTCTCTCTCTCTCTCTCTCTCTCTCTCTCTCTCTCTCTCTCTCTTAAATATCGTAAAGAACTCACTGATGTCGGGAATGCCTCCAAAAGAGGTGTTTCTGGATTTTCATGGATTCCAATATGCTTCCCGGAAGAGCACAGAGGACTGAATTTTGTTACTCTTTTTTTAGTTCATTTTTTACAATAATGCTTTCTTGGCATTATTTTAAAGTGTGCGTTAACACAATAATACTAAGTCGGATGGTATTGCTTTTTGTGGTAGTATTGTATTTTTATAATTTTTTTTTATTATTATTACCTATAGAAATAAAGTTATGGTTTTCGTTCCGGTGGTCTGTTTGTTGTTACAAGCAGGGACATAGAAAAGTCGTGTGAGTTTAGTGAGCGAAGGGAACTTTCAGTGGGTGGAATGATGCTTGGGTGTATTTATGACAAGGGACCTTTTGGATTTCTCAGTTTTAGCTGTCTCCTAGAGCTTTGAAAATATTACTTCTCTTCTTCAGTTTTCCTCACTACAATTACGAGAAAATTTGTTACGTATCTTCTTGATGGTTGGTTATTTTTATTTTTATTTATTTATTTATTTTTATTTTTTTTTTTTGCCTTATACCATTTTCAACGTCAATTTATCTGCAAAATTTGTAGCACGTTTTTCGAAAGATTTCAGGAAGTATGATAGGTACAGGTCACTAGTTGCAAGAAGTCAAAATTGTGTGTTATAGGTACTCATGTGGAGTGTTTAAGCCTCGGCATAGTATCCATGGTTACAGGACAATTTAAGGGTTAAAACTGCAATGTTCTCGAACTCTCCTTGAGTGAGCCGGTAGAGCTACGGACTGTCACTCGATGGGCGGGAGTTCAATTCCCCGGCCGGCTGATGAAGAGTTGGAATTTATTTCTGGTGATAGAAATTCATTTTCGCTATAATGTGGTTCGGATTCCACAATAGGTCCCGTTGCAGTAACCATTAGCCACGTAAAATAAGTCTAATCCTTGAAGAGAGCTGTTAATCAGCTCAGTGGTTAATTAACCAGTTGAGCCAATACTTAGATACTTTGAGATACTTCAGACCATTATACAGGTTAATTCCAAAGCCAAAACGTAATTGTATACATTATATTTTTCCTCTGCCACTGATGGAACTTGACTGATCGATCCCAATAACCTTTTTTACCTGAATATTTTTCTCCAATTTTGGTTAAACTTAGCAGAAAAGTACTTTAAAGTATGGGCATCATACCACCAAATAATGTTATTATGACCTATTATTCAGGTAAAAGGTCAGTTTAAAAGAAAATTTTATTTTATTTTAAAGAGGAAGTTATCTAGCCGGGGTTATGGTTATTTTTCCCTGACGTTTTTAGTCTTGATAAATTTTTCTACGTAATTGGTCATTTTCAAGACCAGATTTTTTTCCTACTACTCTTAGAAACTATGATAATGTAGATGTTTTATTATATCATTTAGGGCCCCACTTATCTCAAAATCAGCTTAGTTTTGAAGTCTTTAGATTCCCTTGAAGACTCTGGACCTTTTAAATTCAATAATGCTGATATCAGGATTTTCCAGCTCACCTTTAATATTCTTTTAATAAAAAAATTATCATTTTAATTATGACTTCACAACGTTTTGAATCAGTGAAGCAATGCTATGATTATATAT
Source organism: Macrobrachium rosenbergii (assembly GCF_040412425.1). Taxonomy (NCBI): domain Eukaryota; kingdom Metazoa; phylum Arthropoda; class Malacostraca; order Decapoda; family Palaemonidae; genus Macrobrachium; species Macrobrachium rosenbergii. The sequence goes on along the minus strand of NC_089799.1, from coordinate 34,363,012 downwards.
GCAATTGCATTATGTAATACCGGACACATTACATTTTTGTTAATATTCAATGCTGAGAACTGGTACGTTTAATCATGCAGAGCTATGAAAAAGAATTATCCAAAAATCCATCAAAAAAAGAAAATAGAAAGTACACCAGGAATATCAAATAAAGGGAATCGAATATTTATATATTAAAGCAGACATTTAAGTATATAGAACAAATATATAAGACATGAACAGCAAAACAACTGATAAAAACAAATATGTAGGAATCAATACTAAATAAGGTAGTAGTTCACAAAAATATCTAATACTTGTGCGGAAGACTACCTTGGTATGCCAGACACGGTCAGCACATAACATTTGAGGGTACAGGGTAGGACGTGGAGCTAGAAACTGTAAACCAGCCACACTTGCTGAAACCTTCTGGAGCTGCCAACACCAAAGGAGAAAAGGTGTGTAGTGAATTACTCTACATATTTATAGAAATTAGACACACATACACATGCATGCTCGTACTGACATGCATACACACACACCCTCACACACATACGCTCGTTTCCCTTCGTAGAATTGAATTCTGGTCTCTTGTTATTTCCAACAAGGATGGAATCACTTAACTCCGAAGGTCCAAATTGAATATTGTCATAACTGATAGTCATTCGCCATATTTTTAGCACAAAGGGGATGCATAGCAGGAGATTTTTTAAATGTACCGAAGCATCATTCCCCTCCCCAGAGCCTCACCACCAAACCACCCATCCTAGACCAGACTGCTCCACTGGGGTCTCTCATTTCCAGATGCATCCACAAGACACTAGCACCATTTGGCACTGCCCAGGTGAGGGACCAGGAAGCAAGACTAGGCCTAAAAACAAGAGAATTGAGAGTTGATGACCAGTGGGACATCCTACAAGAAGTTTCCCCCCACTTGAAGGACCAGGGGGTAGATAGTCAAAAGAGCAGACGGCATGCCTTCTTCCCTCTACGACTGTCATCAAGACTGGTTGTGAGCCAGCTGCTCCAACCAGTCCTCTATCTAAAGGATGAAGTATGGTTGTCTTTACAAAGGTAAGGTGTCTGCATGAGGACCTCACCTCATATCCTTCACCTATCCTTGAAATTTCTCCAAGAGCACATCGTATTCTTCCCCTTATCCTCATTGAAAGGTCCTATCCACCCAACCATCATCCAATATAAATATCCCTTAGTAACAGGCCAACCACAAGGGTAAGCTCCTCCTCGCCAGCATCCCCTCTCCCTGTAACAGTTTGATTATTACCATTCGATAGTGTTACATTTAAACCGTACCTATAATTGCCACCGTTTTGCTTACGCAATCAGTGAGTAGATATTGAAGATGCGACAGTACCACGTTGTAATCTCACCTGAATAACCATGTGGCTTAATTGAGTGGTTAAGTGAATTAGGGATCCCGTGCATGTTAGCTAAATATTAATTTGAAGCGTTTCCTTTACAGGAACGTTCCTAAAGTAGCTGCACTTCTCACAGATTCTTCCAAGCTCCAGTGAGGCCCACATGGCCCCATAAATCAATTATCATATTAATATCATCGTTAAATTCCATTGTAAATAATTTGTACCCCCACTTATTATCCCTGTATGTAATTGTTTATTATAAATACATTCAGTTTCCGGTAACTAGTGTCTTTATGCTGGATGGTGACCTCTCCCATTTCCCTTATCACCTTAAGATAAATTAAGTCTGCGGGCATGTATGATTAGCCCATGATTAGAATTCACTAATCCAACTTCCTGCATTTGTAATATATATATATATATATATATATATATATATATATATATATATATATATATATATATATATATATATATATATATTTATATATATATATGGGCAATATTCCTCCTTATTCCTCATTATTTTACTTTAGATTTACTTTCACCTTGTTGCTTGTAATGTGCTTCGTTAAAATATTTAACCATTCAAGGTATTTTTGCTGTCTGAAACATTGTATAAGCTAATACCAAAAGTGCTTTTTGCAGTCCTATTCCCAAATAATATAACAGTTCCAGACCTGTTGAAAATTCAACCGTTTTCATCCCTTTAATGTGGTAACATTTCTGGTACATGTTATTGACAGCAGTTATTATTATTCAGAAGATGAACCATATTCATATGGAACAAGCTTCCAAAGAATATGGTGCTCATTAGGAAGTAAGAGAAGGCAAAGGAAAATGCAGAAGGAAGAGATTTCACTCATTAAAAAGAAAAATAAATTAATAAATTAATAAATAGATAAATATATAAACAATGTCTTAAAATGCAAGGAGAGAATGCCGTTTTCACGATGGCCAGTCACAGCTTTTCCTCGAGTACTCTAAAACAAATCTCAGAGTTTTATTCCTCTTCTTTTACTTCAGAATTGATTATTCCTTTCAAGACTTCTAAAGACTGACTCCCCCAGTTCAAACTTTGGTATGGTCTCGACGCGAGACTTAGAAACGGAAACGCAAACAAAACACTCAGAAACGTGTATTTACCCTCAACCAAAAGGTTATGTGCTCTCCAGAGCTCCCTTTCTGTTTCAGCTAATTTCTTCATACATGTTAAATGACCTTACCAAGGCTGCAATGTCACTCCAAGAATTCTCTGATATTGCAGTAGGTGTCAGTTTCATTAAGTTAGCCTGACTGTGCCTACGCATTTGCATAATGAGGTCTTGCTTAAGTTTGTTTTCATCGTATTTGTTACCATTTACACTGTTGTACCTTTTCTATTCGTTTTGTTATTTCTTAATTTCTTGTACATTTTCCTAACGTAAGGAAATAAGCCTTCATATCCCTCTTCTAGTGTGTATCTTTTTTCAAACGTTTTGGTGAATCTTCTAATATTACGAAAACAATGATAAAAAAACGCATTAAAAATTCTTTAATTCCTCACTTCATTACAAATCTAGTTTAGATGATGCCGTGAGTTCCTTATAACTAAAGCTAATCAGACACTGGACAAACTTCTATGTAAACACTTCGTCTCGCTTTGAAAATTTGTTTGTACTCAGACTTCGCTTGCCTTCTGTTCTCTCTCTCTCTCTCTCTCTCTCTCTCTCTCTCTCTCTCTCTCTCTCTTCCAAAAAAGTCTATATTAAAACCAAACACTTTTAGAACAATTATCACCAATTTCAAAAGAGTTGCCGCTGCTGTAATTGTAGTTTATATTTAAACTCATATCAACATTTATCCGATCAATGAAAAAAAAATTTTTTTTTTTTTTTCGCATGAAAACATTATGTGCGATTTCGCTACAAAACTCTTTCAGTTTTAAGATCGAGGTAAAAAAAATATGTCGAAAAACATGCGTTAGGAACATTTTTCCTATCTCAATTTCCTTTTCTTTCACTATGTTTTGAAAGTTTGAAGCTATTGTTTTCCGATATCTATCTCTGCATAGTGACATTTTAAGCCTCTTTGATGTTTCCAAGCGAGTTTTTTTTTTCTTTTCCATTAACGATCAAAAGCCGCTTTGTGTTGACAGTCTCATTTGTGGAAACATCCGTGAAGTTAGCAGAGCTAAACCACTGCATCGCTCTGTTGATACTTTATATAAAACGCCTTTAATGCAAATGATAAACAAATGGAAACTCCAAAAACATGGAAATGAAAATGTGAGCAGTTTTTCATCAAAGGCACTGAGAGAAAATGCTTTGGCGCAAGTCTTTCCAACTGTGGCCCTCAAAGTTTTTAAGCCTCTTGAGTAACATACTCAGAGAATAATTCATTTCCCACTGGACAGATAAATAGGAAAAGAAACAGATACGCGAAGAAAGATAAAAAGGCAAAATTCACAAGTATTACAGTAAGAAAATTCAAAGTTGATTAAACATCTTCATCTTCACATTCGAGCACGAATGGATAAAAACGTCATGTCAATAATACCTAAATCAAATATTCAACTTGAACACTATCTCATTTTAGAGAAACTTTTAGGCCAGTTTGCATCGTGAGTGCAATATTTATTAATATCAAATTAATTTCAGTTATTTAATCATCATTGGCGCTGGTAATGAATGCAAACGAAGTCTGAAAATGGTTGTAATTCCAACTGTAGGAGGGGTGGCACTGTAGTAGTGGTGGGGGGACTTCCCAGCCATGCCATCCAATCTACATGTTCCCAGTGTACCATATTTTTCCCGTATTTACTCAGAGTAACCATCTTCAGCAAATCAGCTGAATTTCCACGTTTCCGAGGCTTGATTTGCATATCATCCAAAAGAAAATTCGCTCCCCGCTTGATTTGTTGTCGTTAGCTCTGTGCCCGGACGACTAGCAATATCGGCAGGCCTATACCGCTCCCATGCCGTTGGCCCCATCAGAGCTCGCAACGATTCATTTGAGCTGAATTTATTACCGCTTCTCCCAGTCCTTACTCTCGGGCTTTGTTTGAATACAATAATCTGCTGGGACCATTCATAGGGAAAAGTGGGCTCCCTTTCTTTTCCTTGTGCTGCCGCCGAGGAACGAGTTTTACATCGGCGGGTTTAACAGTTCGCACGTGTAGTTTGTTTTACCAGGCGACCTTATAATTTGAATACACATTTATACTGCGTGTGTATAATTTTTGTTTTAACTTAATGCCAAAAACAAGCAGGCAAATGTTCATTTGGGAAACAAGCTGTATTGGGAATATATGTTTCAAGGCCAGGTCTTTATTACTAAGAATTACCTTTACCATAGCGGCTGGAAATTTTATTTTTTTCAATGACATCAAACAGAAAATTTATCAGATTGACTGTATATTTCAACTCTTCTGAATTCATTTAATATTAATACTGTTTTAAATTACGAAAGTTTTAGAGAATATATAATCATCATTCTTGTAACTGGGCACAAAAAGTTAGCAAGTCCAAAAGACAAAAGTTTTGGAGATTAATTTTTTGCGAATACTAAGGTGAAATTTAGACAAAGGAGGCTTTTAGTTTAACAAATAATAATACGTGTCAACAGTTAACCTATGGTTGTTTTCAGCGACACGTATTGATCATTGTAACCTAATATACTACTGGACTTGATAAATCTAACATTTAAACTATAGTTACATGACAGATTCATGGCGTTAACTCGTTCAGTAGATATGAAGAAGATTCTGTTAAGAGTGTGACTTTTTATGCTAAAGACAAATACACGGCATATAGCACTCTGACCGGCCGATGAAGAATAAGAGGAATTTATTTCTGGTGATAGAAATTCATTTCTCGCTATAATGTGGTTCGGATTCCACAATAAGCTGTAGGTCCCGTTGCTAGGTAGCCAATTGATTCTTAGCCACGTAAAATAAATCTAGTCCTTCGGGCCAGCCCTAGGAGAGCTGTTAATCAGCTCAGTGGTCTGGTTAAACTGAGGTATGCTTAACTAACCACAGTAAAAGATATTCTAATGTATGAAGGTAATTGTAACGGAAGGTGGCTAAATATGAAAGCTCAATATTTGTTGATCGGTTGAGAGACTTAATATTTTAGCTTCATGATACAAAAAACAGTTTGATCATTTGATCACTGGATTATATAGCACCCACTACGCCAATTATTCCGTTCCTCCATCGAGGTGCAACAGAATATCTCGTTCTACATATGGCCAGCACAAATTTTTAGCTTTATTAACACTGTAATGAAGAGTCACACAGTTTTTTTTCCTATTCACCAGCAGTCCTACTGTAATACAATGATTATTCCTGATGTTATATATTTTCTCCGTCTTCACTTGCTTATCGAAAAAAAAATGTTCAAACACACCACACCTAGGCCTATCCCTATACATGCAGTACCAAGATTCTCCACAAAGCTTTATTGCTCAAATACCGATTACTGTAGTTTCACTGGAATTAAATATTAGGTTATATAAGTATAAAAATGTCATAAACACACGTTGACAACTTATCACATACATATCTCAAAAAAGGTTGAATGTAAGAACCTTTAGCAAATGTTGGATAATCGTATGAAGCACTTGATAACTACCAACACGCAGATGACTTATATTCAACCTGTTTGTGCTATGCGTACGATAAAGTGCAGAAATGAGTTCATGACATTACAGTACTGTGCACAGGCTCTTACCACACTTCACTGAGCACACAGAGTTTGACTCGAACCCCTTACACTGCTTAACCAAGAAGAGGGATTAAGAAGATAAAGTGAGCCCAACAGTTACGTTGACTAACAGATTTCTGATACCGAAGCGTAACGATCCATCTTCGTACGAAGTTTGACCGTAATTTCCTCGACTGTAAAGGAAGGACTGCAAAAGCAAGGTAAATGTGACAGATACGCTGACAGACGGACAGCCAAACAGACAGACGAATGATCTCCCACCATGCACATCTGTCCATGACGGTTTGTTTTCGTATCAGGTTAGACAAGAATCCCTTCAGTCGTGTAAAAGGACTTGTGATGGCTAGGTAAGCATACTAGACAAACAGGCCACCAGCCAATGACAGGAAAGAATATCTGTGAGGGGGGAAATGGAATGGACTGGAATGGAGTGGAGTCTAAAATTTAGACAAAAGACCAAGCACTAGAACCTATGAGGCCATTCAGCGTTGAGAGGGAAACTGAGAAAAGAAAGGTTTAAAGGTGTAAAAGGAGGAAAACCAGGCAGTTGCACTATGAAACAATTGTTAGGAGAGGTTGGAAAGTAAGGTGGAAGAAGAGAACGTGAACGGAGGTACATTAAAGGAATGAAAGGGATTGCAGCTAGGGGACAAAGGGACGCTGAGTAATGCCTACAGCTCACCGCGTGAGGTGCACTGGCAGCATAACTCACCTGTTGGGGAGGGGGAGGGGGAAATGGCAGTGGTATGTGCATCACTCATGCTCATTGGAAATTTTATTTTCTCACACCTTTGGACAGTCCCATAATCTGCGTACTAAATTCTTTCATTATCTAGAATCAAATTTTTCTGTTTTTGGGCTTATTTGATGAGAAAATGCTGATCTCGATTTATCTTCTTTTCTATATTTAGTATAGAACTTGGCCATATTTGTTAAAATGTGTCTGTTTGTAGGTCCTTGAGTGGAAACTTTCAATGTTTTTAATAAAATTTTTTCCAATTTTATTCATTTCATGTTATGGGCTTTTCAAGCAGAAGTGAAAGTCCAAGGCCATTTTTACCATGAGTATTACTACAGTTCAAGTAAGTTAGCTACTAAATTTTTACAATTTTCTCTGTCAATATTTTTATCAATAAACTTGGAAGGTGGTAATATATTTACCTGTGTCCCTTAACCTGTCCATCCAATGTTATATATAAAAATTATCGATGGATTTCAGTAAAACTGAGGAAGGACAGACTTTTCAACAGAGAATTGATACAGTTTGAGACAAATTCTGAACAGGGTACAGATGAAAGATTTTAAACTGCGCTTCTGCTTGTCTGTCCACAAAATATCTCAGAGAGGTAACGATGGAAGGGTGGACTATGAGCCGAGGAAATATTGACTTGGATATGGTTCAGGATCCTCAAGTAGATCCAGAATTTGTTAAAGATTTTGTTGGTTTTTCAGTCTAGAAAATATCTCAAAAATTATTGACAGATATTAATGGAATTTCTTGGACGGTTGGCCACTGGCCCAGGAGTGAGTTAGTTAGATAATGCATAAACTCGGTATTTTTCCAGAGGTTGCTAACATCGCAAGCTAAGAATTATTCTGCATTTGCATCAAGATCTTAAGAAAATCAGGTGGATGAAAATATCTATTCACATAAATTGGCGTTGACAGAGCTATCTGCTCAATGAGTGTTTTATATGTCATTTTATTTAGTTTGCTAAACTTTGCATAAAGTGGCTGCTTTTTTTTTCCTTTGTCACTATTAGTATTCATTTCTTTATAATACAGTTCTACTTATTTTTCCTTATTTTTTGGCAGTGAACGACAGGTTTCTTTTAAAATATTTCTATTCGTTTTTTCTTCACTAAGGGTTCTTTCTTGGCCGTAAAACTATTCACAAAACTAGATGTTGTTCATTAACAGAACTTCTGATAATTTCTAAATTGTTCACCTGAAAAAACATGCACCAGAAAAACACGGGAAACCTCAACTGTCTCTCAAGATTTTTGTTTATGCTTGTACACGCGCCCTTGCCTACTCCAAATTGACCATATTTGCTCTCTCTCTCTCTCTCTCTCTCTCTCTCTCTCTCTCTCTCTCTCTCTCTCTCTCTCTCCTGACGCTATGTACCAAAATTCATTAGCATAAAAGCGAGAAACTTTTAAATAATCAAAAACAACTACTCAAGTGTTGTTCCGGCTAGTTTTGATAGTATTCTTTTTGTTGTTACTTGAAAAGAACCCTAATCGGCAATCATCGATTCCCTGAGTAAAAAAAATAAATAAATAAAAAGTGAAATAAAGAAATAACAAAATAAAAATAAAATAAAATAAAAGATAAAACTCCATTTCGTATGAAGCCATTACGTGCAATTTTGCCATCACAGTTTCACTTTGGAGATCAAACTAAAACAAACAGGAAAAATGTTGGAAAAGCCCATGCTGAAATTATTTTATCTCAATTTCCTTTCCTTTCACTGTGTTTTGAAAGTTTAACTGTATTGCCCTCCGGTATACTGTATATCTCGCATAGTAACAATTTAAGCCTCTTTGATGTTTCCGACCAATGTTTTTCGCCTTAACTCGAAATCAAAAGCTACCTCATTCTTGTACTCTAATCTGAGCGTATACCAATATATTTAACAATAATTTATCGCATGATTCTAAATAAATGACCTAAATTTATTTCGTTGCAGTGCTTGGTCATGTGTATTTAGGGCATTGGTGTTGGAGGGGGTGGACATTCCATGGGTGTGACTTATGGTATTAGAGGTGATATTTATCTTTATTCGCCTCCAAAAGAGTTTTATCAGTTATATGACTGCGGCAGGATGAAGGTGTAGCTATTAATGATGCTTTCGAGAATGTGTTTCTCTAACTGACGATGTGACTCCTCTGCAACAGGCACGAAATTAGAAATTCAGCCACGGTTTGAATAAGTGTTGGTCATCTGGTTAATGTTACTGGAGAGGCCAAATCCTTTGGGACAGATTCCCAACATCAGTCCAGGGCAAACCCTGGTTCCCACCTTTGAATAGCAAGCTGAATTTTTATTGTTCCCCCGGGCTCACCTACCGCTCTTTCAGCAGTCGTTTCCACACCTGTTGGACATATTACGGGAGGTGATGGCCTTCCTTCAAAGATTAATAATAGTCTTGAGGACGTCCATCACTTCCACAAGGGCACGGCATCTCCAGACGTTGAACTAAACCGCCCTTTTACCCTGCAAAGTAATGGTTAAAGGTTAGAGGTGTGGTGACAACATGACTTTTAGAATTAGGTAAAGGAATTCTGGGCACTGGCATCTCGAGAATACAGGGTGTCGAAAATTGATAGACTGGGAAATAAATAGGTGTTGTAAAACTTATACGCAAACTGGAATAAGACTGGTATCAATAAAAATGAAGACGGAAATATGCAAAAGAGAAAATGGACATTTTCTAACAGACAGCCGTAATAATGTTATAGCTTGTGTTGTATTAAATCCTGAAACTATATACATCATCATATTTGGTTAAAAAAAAGTAACGAATTTTTCCAGCTTTAGAATTCACAAATATGCTGATGATATGAGAAGCCCGGCTCCACAGTAAACAGCCTTGCTATAAATAAGCCTGATGGGGTGACGGTTGGATTGTTTAACAAACCCTCATAATTCCATCTTTGAGAGTCTTGTTTCGAGAGAAAAGTATCTTACATTTAAGCATTAGTTCGTGATTGGAAGTATGGCACTGAATGACAAGGAACATTGTCCTGAGACCGCAAAATTTTTGAGAACAGAAATAATTAAAAACATAGAAACTATGCAGTGGAAATTGAGAAAAAAAATTCATATAAAATCATCCAAGAAAAGAACACTGAATTTAACAAGAAATTATTCATTTACAACAATCTAGACAACAATAGAAAATTTAGAAGACCGCGGTAAAAATGACAAAAGAAATTTTCCACCTTGTTTGATGTGTAAATATTACACAAGCAAGGTAAAAAGAGAATATAAACAAAAATTTTAAAAATTCTTCCTAGACTACCAAATAAGTTTGGGGAGACAGTAATAATGGATTTGAAATGAAAAAGTTTGAAAGTTGAGATAAAGGAAGAGACTAAGAACAAAGAGTTTTGCTTGTGATAATACACCAAAATACAGTTATTCCAAAAAAATCTTTTGAAAAAGGCAGGATAAAGGGTATGGCAAATAATATTGTGCTTGATTATACCTATGGCGAGGGAGCTCAAACTCTACACTTTAGAAGGTCATGATGGCTGTGGAATAGCACACCCAAATGTTTACAAACATGGTAGCTTGGTCCCAATCCAGGGGAAGGACCCGCAATAAGTGGGGAAGGGGAGTAATAAGCGATTTGAAATTAAATAGTGTGAATGCTGAAAACAAGAGCCGAATGAGGAGAAAAAGTTAAGTATACCTTAGTTTAACCAGACCACTGAGGTGATTAACAGCTCTCCTATGGCTGGCCCGAAGGATTAGATTTATTTTACGTGGCTAAGAACCAATTGGTTAACTAGCAACGGGACCTACAGCTTATTGTGGAATCCGAACCACATTACAGCGAGAAATTAATTTCTATCACCAAAAATAAATTCCTCTTATTCTTCATTGGCCGGTTGGAGATTCGAACTCGGAATGAGGAGAAAAGCGTTTTATCAGTGATAGTCCATCAAATGTTAGTTATTCTCTAATTTTAGGTTATATTCTGAAACATCTTTTGAAAATGGCAGGAAACTGGGTCTAGTAAATGAAATTTTCATGAGTATCCCCTCTAGCGACGGAGTTCAAACCCTAGACTATGGGAGGCCATGATTCCTATGGAGCAGCACACTCAGACGTTTGAGAACATGGCAGTTTAGTCCCAGTTCAGTGTAAGGTACCAGAGGAATCAGGTGATACATTATAGACAAGCATACTCATATCATCTCGGAGAAGTTTCACGAAAGTGATGGGATGTAGAGCTCTCTCAGTCTCCCAAGACATATAAAGATTTTGTATGTAACCTAAAGAGTGCTAAAATCAAGAATCAGGTGATACATTATAAACAAACATACTCATATCATCTCGGAGAAATTTCTCGAAAGTGATGGGATGTAGAGCTCTCTCAGTCGCCCAGGACATATAAAGATTTTGTATGTAATCAAAAGAGTGCTAAAACCAAAAGTTAAACAATGTAATGGATCATGTGAGTGCCATTATGTATGAGATGTGTGTCAGATAGTAACTGGGGTTTTCTCATTTTTTTTATTAGAGTCGTAAATGATTCGATTAAGACAGAGTTAGCTGACAGGCAATGAAAAATTAGCATGAGGAAACAGTCTGAAAAGCGGATGGATCAATGCAAAAAATTAAAAGCAGAGTAAAGGCATCTGTTTAAAATGGAGATGTTACTATTTGCAACAGTCATGATCGACAGCTAGCAATAGCAACTAGCTTTAAACACGCAGAGCTAAAAAATACACGACACATGGAAAAGATGTTGATGTCAGGATGAGAGTGATCGTTACTTCAGTGGAACGGGGACGTGTAAATTAGATTATCTGTGATGAATAAATAAGATGACAGTAATGAGCGAAGGTTAGGATCCTATTGCTCCATAAATATATAATTTGCTGGTGAAAACAGTTTAGAAACTGGCACTCACATTGTGTAAATTAGATTATGATGAATAAATAACATGAAAGTAATGATCCGAAGATTTTGCAGTCCATAGTTTAACTATATAATTTGCTGGACATATAATTTGCTGGACAGGAGCGAAAAAAATTAAGAAATATAGAACTCTGGTGCACTCACATAAATTTGAAAGAGGAAATACGATATATCAGTGAAAGGGAAACTTCAGAGTAAACGGAGGAATGGACTAGAGAAGTAAGATTCAGTGAACCTGTGTCTTGAGAGACGGGCCTGACCACTAGGTATTAAGGAATAGAAAGAGAAATAAATTACATTCCATACAATAAGACATAAACATTATTTCTTATGCGAGCTTGTTGGCGTGCTACGCGAGCTGGAACCAGGGGCTGCTGTCTCCCCTATCCTCCTGATATCCTACCTACCCTGCCCCCACCCTGGACGGACAAACAGGTTTGCATGAGGAGGGTGGATGTCTCCCCTACCCTCCCATTCCCCTACCTATCCCTCCCCCACCCGGGTGGACAAACCGGTTTGCAGGAAGTGGGTGGCTGTGTCATGTTTCCCCCCCTCTCGGATTTTATTATTATAGATTATTACATATTATCATTAACAGTGGCAGTACTTATTTAGAAAAAAACTAAAGCAAAATTAAAAACTTGAATAAAAAGCAAATGAGAACTGAAAATAATCTGACAACAATACGCGAGACGTCTAAAAAAGGAAAAAACACAGATTAATTAGTCTTAACTACGAGATGGCGTTTCAACACAATTTACACTTCTCAACAGGAAAGTATGTTTAAAAGAAAATATTACGTAATTTGTAATTTGATTCAGAAAAATGTTTGTAATTTTATAATTGTTTTTCTCCTCCATTTGCTTTTATAACATCATTGTACTTTACTTTCTCCTTCATGTTATCTTATTCTCTTTTTTCCACTTGTTTTCAAATTTACTTATTGCTCTTTGGCCTGTTACTTTTACCAGTGATGTGTTGTCTACCGTCCCCGATTTTCATATTTTGCCCCAGTTCGTTCTATTTTAATCAATTTCATATCTTCTGTCATTCAACTATTTTTCCATTCTCGCCATTTTCTCTCATTGACTTCATTTCCTATATCATCTTTGTTTGTTTAATGATCTCCTGTTATTGCAAACTTGATTTTTACTCTTTATGCTTCTTTCTCATTTTGTTCTTTTTTTTTATTTTCTCTTGCTAATTTTGTTCATTTTCCTCCTTCCTCTTTGGCTTTCTTGCTCTTTCCATTATCTGTTAATTTCCTCATCATGTTCTTTATCCGGTGTGCGCAAAGAATCTTCTTCTTCTCCCTCTCTTCCAAGATTTGTCATTACTGAAGAATTCAAGACACCTGTGGACAATGAAGCTAAGGAGCGCTTGACAATCTCAGCGGCTCTTTTTACACTTCTGGAACTAACATCTCAACTCTAATTGAAAGGAACTCTCTCTCTCTCTCTCTCTCTCTCTCTCTCTCTCTCTCTCTCTCCTTCCTCCGGCGTCTTTCCTGAGTCTTGGTTTAGGTTTAAAGTCTTGATAAAACTGTAACTTATTACCATCTTATGAACCAGATTTTATTTTGAATTTCGGCGTAGCTTCACTTGGTGCAATAGAGGGAAGTTTGGCCGGAGGTTTCCGAATAAGACGTAATCAAGATGAAGATATATTCTATAT